>NC_056743.1:535598434-535682261 GCF_019279795.1 Protopterus annectens
AAGTAAATCAAATAAAAATACTTGAAAGGCATACAGATCTTGGTAGCATGAATTACTAATATAACTTATCAGAGTAAACCTAAATAAGTAGTTCTAGCGAAATGATAAACTCTTTGTAACCCTCTGGTTAGCAAATTGGCTCAGAAATAAAAGTAATAAAGAGTTGGTTGCTCTATCGCCTCCAAAACACTCATCACTAGAGCAGTCCTCCAGTCCTTAAGCCACTTCTCTTTAGCATTTACATCTAGGAGGGTAAAGCTAATGTTAACAGATTGTGGTTGACCATGTCTGAAGATGACTGCAAACTAAGTGCAGTCATAAACTCCCAGGAGGACACCATTATCCTATGAGTGGGCTGTCCAAAACAGAGTTGGTGCCCAAAGCATGGCTTGTAACAAAATACCAAAAAATGTTTAAATGTATCCTTCAGCAAGCCTGACTCTCTTTGTAACTATGACATCGACAACAGCTCCCCAAAAACATATCCTGAGTGCCTATATGAAAATGAATTGTCCTTGGGTCACCTAATATTCACTACTTTAAGGAAATCCTTTTTCGTTGTGCAATTTGCGTCAAAAGGCATGATATCCAGATCTACAGACATCATTTTTCCTCTGAAGTTGGCATGTATAATACCCCTTGCGGTATGTACCCTTCCCAAATACTTGTCACAACTAGAATGATCACACTAAAAAAAAGCCCTTAATTGTAAAAACTACGCAGGCTGCCTCAATACATTGACCCTCACTCTTATCATCATACAGGCTATGGACATGCAGCCTCAATCATGCAATGCAGACAGTTCAGCATGTTGCCCGACCCCCCAAGCAGCTCAGACTGGTCCACTCCTTCCTCCCCTATGGGCTACACCTCCTCCCACTGATGTCCCCAGTTTTCACCAGGAATCATCACAACAGATGCCCATGTCACCATCCTCCCCATCCCTACCCCTTCCACTCTGTCAGTTGGCCAAGCCACTAATCCACCCAGGTTACCTGGGTCCTAGTCAGGGCTTTATCCTATGATACCAGAGCAACAGTGTTGATGAAATTACTACAAACTGCTAGCCAGCAGCACTGAGCTTGACTGCAGAAAGGTGCTTGCCATAAAGTCTAATAATACTAGTGCAACTTGGCATTTACCTTCAATATATACAAATGCACAGGAAGTTTTAAATATGGGTAGCAGTTACATGCCAATGATTCAATCATCCTAGTAGAGTTTTTTCACCAATTTCTAGTTTCAGCTATGGACAGTTGATGTGGGTCTTTTCTCAGAGAGAGTTCACAGTTATGAAAACCAGCAGCACTCATCTGCATTTAGTGTGTGCATGTGTGTGCGCGCGCTTGTGCGTATTTATACCTATATAGATTGATAGATAGGTGTAAATGGTTAGGATAAGCTACATTTTGCACATTTGTTTTCCTTGGGTGTGGAAGGCAGAACTTTATGTCCCTAAAATTCCAGTGAGGACATTAGCAGGCTGGCAGCACAAGGAAATTGCAGTGTTTGGCTGAATGCATGTCTTGAGCAAATGAACAGAATGAACCTGTTCTAAGGGTGTGTATTTCCTAATCTACACAACATTTACAGAATATGCCAGAGGATGTCTTGTTTACTTCAAACTGTTTTAGTATGGCTTGTAAATAGATAAAAACAAACATGTAATCAAATAAAAAATCACAGATTAAGACTTTCCAAAAAAATCAACAGTGATACACAATTCAGATCTCATTTTGGAACACTGTAATAGTATGAAACCTAACATGGAACACATGGGTGTATTACAAATGTTTACCTTAAACAGAATCCCTGCAGAGTTTATATATTTTGAGTTTAATACGTGTTACCCAATGGGGATAAATGAAATTTATATATAGTTTTTAATATTTCATTTAGGTGTATACGAGATCACAGATCCTGATTTAGCAAAAATCGGGGCAGCTCTTCCTTATAGGAAACTTTAAATTTTGTCAAATACTGTACCTTTAGGTTAAAATAAATACTCGGGCTTTCTATATACAAGTCCATCAAGTATTCCAGCTGTCACAAAAAATGTTCTCTTTTTTATAGGCAGATTTTATGTCTAATGCCATGGACAGTGACAAATAGAGTCTGCATATTTTTCTTTAATGATTACATCATCTCATAGCTTTTTTTTTTTTTTTTTTTTTGAGTTAAGCAAAAGTTCATCACTCCATTTATTTTTTCAGATGATTACATTTCATACCAGAGCTTTTTTTAATTTTTTTTTTTTAGTTATACTAATGGGTAGAACTACACAGGTTAAACAACTTGCCTAGGCAATACAACTTGTAAATAGATACTGGTGAAATGAAACCCTGGAACACAATGAAAGTGCTACTCCTCACAGCACTGCAACAACTGACTGTGCTTTTATCAGTTAATGGTGTGTGTGTAAATGCATGTTTGTGTTTGTGTGTGTGTGTGTGTGGGGGGGGAGGGTCACTCTTGTAAAGGCAAAAGCTTATGAATATTTGATATACAAGTTTAGATACTACAAGTCTCCAGAGCTAAAGTTTGAATTAAATTAGAGTGTATTCTGTAACAGTATCACATTTAACAGCTTTATTCTTTAACAGTAGTTTGCAACAGTATCCAGATAGCATTTCTGTCCCTAACTGTAATTATGAAATGCACAAATGCTGATCAAAATTAATATGGAACAGTACAACTTGGATTCCTAAACACTGTTTAAATAAAAGAAAGATACTCTGAAAACAAAAGTCAACATGTACTAAAACATTCTTTTAAAATCAACATTTTTTTAAATCATTTTGACTTATCCTACTGGACCTTAGAGTTAACAATTAATCAGTGAAAACCATGGGCATTTAAATATGATGTGTTAAGGGCTCTGCAGAGCTTAACGATGTATGCCTGGGCATTGGAATACTTTTTGCATCATGCTGTTATCATGGCTTTATTATTTAATGTCACCACACGTGTATTACAGGCCTACAGAATTGTTTAAAAAGCTGCTTGTGCTAAGAAACACTAGAGCCATTAATAAACACAATACGATCTTGCTGAGAATGGCCGCATCGATCTATGGAAAGCTGCTGTTTAGAAAATTGAGGCAATTATTGACAGATATGAGGAATGGAATGTCAGTTCCTAAAGTAATTTGGACTTACAGATCTCCAACTGTTCTCTTGCTTTAAAAACAGCATTCAGACTTGGGAGGCAATCATATTCAGGTAATCTGTGATAAATTTTCCACTACGTTATAATTTTTGCATTCTTTTCTCTCCCTGTTTTCTTTATCCTTTGCTGTACATACCACATGCAGTATTCCCATCTTGAGTATTAAAAAAGAATGAATTCATTCTGCAAGTAAATGTCAGTTCCTGTAGCTACACTTATCAATTATTTTGTTTTTTTATAAAGACAAAACCATGATTGAGAAATTCTGAGGCAGTAAGTGGTGGCTTTTCTTTATTAAATATTGTATAATAATTATCTCTCTATTAATACATTATAAATTAGGACAACAGCAAATAATTTCTGAGGATTCTGTAAACTCAAAATGGAATGTAACTTTTATTGAAAGCTGGCCCACTAATAAGAAAAGTTCATAAAAAGTAAAATGACTAGAATATAGATTTATTTACTAAGAAAAATACAGAAAAAGGGTCAAGTAATATACCTTTGAATACCTGTACATATTATGATTTCCGTTTTATTTGTTGTTGCCTATCGCAGAAGATGTGGACTGCCTTATTACTCATTAATTGTGAAGTAGATATCATTAATCCTTTATGAGACCCCAATGCTATAGCGGAATCTGAACACACTAAGTTAAGAACCAGTAGTGGTGCCAGGATCCACCACATAATGCAAGCACTTAAGTCACTCCACAACAAGGACAAATATGACTCTGTCATTGCCCATGTTGGAGTGAATGACTTGAGACGTACGTCCCTGGACTACATGAAGAGACATGGAAGAGCTCTTGGATCATGTGGCCCAGGCAGGTATGACGCTAGCCCCAAGTAGCATCCCTTCACCCAGAATGATACCACAGTATAAGGACAAATGACTGACTTCAACAATTGGCTTAGCTTCTTGTGTCATTCAAAGGGGATCCAGTATCTGTCTGTACTGGGATGACATGATCAACTAACCACAATGCTTTGCCAGAGATGGTCTGCACAGGTTGTCCCTGGAATTCAGGTTACTGGCTAAAGCTATTGCCACCCCTATAGTGCCTTTTTTAGGCAAAGATCAAAAGACAAAAAACACCACTCTAACAGTTCCAAGCATGCAATATCTGAAGGTAATGCTACTCAATGCTAGAAGTCTAAACCTCAAAATGCATTCTTTCGAGGCACTCCTAAAAATAAAGAACATGGATATCTGTGCAGTAACTGAGACCTGGTTCAAGACTCCAGAGAGTGCCCCTGCAATACCAGGCTACAGCTCTTACGACACTTTCCGGCCACCAAACCAAGACCGAAACAACAAGGAGATTCACACCTCCAGGCTCGTTGCCCAACACAATGCATCTGAAATTCTCCAGGAGCAACTAATACTAGGTAAAACTGCAATCCAAACTGTAGCTTGCTACAGATCTCTCACCATGCCCCAATATTCTCACTACACCTTTCTACTGGAAAATATTAAGATACAACCAAACACCCTAGTACTGGGTGATTTCAACTACCCTGCCATTAACAGGGAAAACTACTTGGGTACCAACACCTTTTTCAAACGGTTCTTGGAATTCATAAATTCCAATGTCCTGGATCAACTAATCCATTGCCCCACCAGGGGCACCAATATCCTACTCCTGGTCATTACCAACATGGGAGATAAATGCTCCTCACCAGTGGTCACCCCCTCATCGAGTCTGACCATAAGCTAATCACCCTTGACATCCACATCCCACCCCAATAACCAGTAAGGAAACCACCGTAAAAAACATCTCCAAAGCCAACTTCTTGCTACTCAAGTCAGAAATGACAAACTTCATGACACCCAAGCAGACGGGAGCTAAACGTTCGACTACTGAATACTACATTAAGGCACTGTACGAGCAAATCCACTCATGCATGAATCATGACATCCCAAATAGAACCAAGACACCATCCTCCAAAAAAGGAAAACAATCTGGTGTTCCCCTGCGATAAACAAACTATACAACAGAAGGAAGAAACTGTTGCAAAAAAAAAAAAAAAAAGAGGAAAATCCCAGGATGCAAAAAACTCCCTTACCAGCCTCAGTAAGAAGTTGAGATCTCTCATAAAATCTTCCAAAGCTAGCTATGAAAATAAAATTGCCAAAGATAACCACAAGGCATTCTATAGTTGTGTAAAGAATCTAAATGGCAATGCTCAGATCTGCTCTGAGCTACAACAGAATGGCATTAAATATACTGATCCCAAGGATATTGCCAATATCCTGGCAGATCTATTTGGTGCCAACTTCACCAACCTCTCACCCCCTGAAGGGCCCATGTCAATACCAAATGATTGCCAAATTTTGGTAATCATGGCCACACTGGTAGAAACTGTACTCTTCAAAGCTAAGAATACAGCATCCATGAGACCAGATGACATCCCAGGCTGTGTACTTCATGAACTACAAAAGGAACTGGCACATCACCTAAGTGTCATGTTTAGTCATAGTCTTACCCAAGGCTTTGTGCCCACTGAGTGGCACACAGCTACAGTTATCCCACTCCACAAGGGGGGATTCCACCTTGGATCCCAGGATCTACCATCCCATCAGTCTGATGAGCCTGATCTGCAAGGGCATGGATTGCATTGTCATGGAATTTATAAACAAAGAGATTGGCAACCTTCAAACACTGGACCCCACCCAGTTTGGGTTCATGAAGGGCCGATCTCATCTCCTGAACCTGACTGACTTCATTGAATCAGTCTCCAGAGCTGTGAATGAAGGTAAGGCAGTCCCACACAGCCTTTCTGGACCTTGTCAAGGCCTTCGACACCATCTCCCACTCTGGAATCAGATAAACATACTAAGCTGGGCATAAATCCCTACGTCACTCAATGGGTTGACAACTGGCTTACTGACAGAACCCAGACTGTAAAAGTAGCAGACTCCAAATCCATCTCCAGACAAGTGACAACTGGAGTACATCAAGGTTCAGTCCTGTGACTGCACTTGTTTGGCATCTACTTTTCTGAAGTACAGACCAACACTAAGGGACTCCGGCTAACAAAGTTCGCAGATGACTGCAAACTGGGAGCCATTATTGAATCCCTAAATGATGTGGATATTCTACAAAAGGGTCTTACAAAAGCAGATGCTTGATGCCAGAGCCATGGGCTCAAGCTTAATGCCAAGAAATTTATAGTTATCCCCTTTGGGAAAAACCATGTACCCATGAATTACCACATAGGTGGCAATACACTAAACACAAAGTGTGATGACACACTTAGGGACACAGGTGGACAGTGGTCTCACCTTCGATAACCACATCACCATAACAGTCAGGAAATCCTATGTGGCATACTTCATCACTAAGGGCTTTTCATCCAGAAAACAGGAGGTCATTGTCCCACTGTACTCATTCCTCATTAGACCCATTATAGAGTACAACACCCCATTTGGTATGTACCTCACAAGACATCTGCAACAGCTGGAAAGGTCACAGAAATAACTCACTAAAAGAATCACATGCCTAAAACAGATGCCCTATGCTGACCATCTAAAAAAACTCCAGCTATACTCTGTGGCATATCATCTACTCAGAGGCTATCTCTGCTTAACGCACAAGGCCATGTCAAACCCAGAGCTGTTTGACATGCCCCACTTAAAGAAATCCCAATCCCTCAGAGCTACAATCTCCAGATATCTAAACCTTGTCATCACAATGAACAAAGCATGCTGGAGGGATAGGTTCCTGACCCAGAGACTCCGCATACTGTGGAATAGACTGCCCATACATGTCAAGCAGAGCACCTCCTTGGCCCCCTACAAAAGGAACCTTGAGGATTGGATGGGAGACAGGAAATTCACCCCAGGGATCACATCAGTCACCCTGCTAGACAGGGGTCCAGGAAGTAAATATTGTGGAAAGAAATATCTAGGGAATTGTTATGGCTAGGCTTGTATATGCCCTAGGACTGATAACCTAGTACCATCCAATGAACCTAACATATATACAGGCAATTCGGAGACTCCGTAGTTCTCCAGAATCACGTTACCAAAACCCTAAGCTGATGCAGAATGAACATGCAGAATGAAGTAACAGCAATGTCGATGACTTTACCATTGTCTCACCCTTTAGGAATACAGTGTTTTTCAGATTTTGTGCCACCGCAGGATATCCTGTTTCAGTGTTGTCTGCTATACTGTTTTCATGCTCCCAAAATTTCTTTTGCACATATGGCACATACAATGCTAGAAAATATGAACGAGCATAAAAAAATAGTACGGAAACTAAAAATACTGAAACAGGATAGCCTGGACTACAAAGTCCTTACAGTTATAGGCATTGCCCGTGGTTAACTACGGATGATCACAGCATTACCTGTTTAATCATTTTAACACAATCAAATATTTAACATTTGAAGAGTAATGTTTTTACAGCGAGTGCATGTAACTGCAGCCCTTAGCATGCACATCCTACTGCCATATGCTTGATTTATTTACATTCAATAAAACCTGCAAGAAAGATACAGCCAAAGTAGTCTTCACTGTGTACAAATACACTAACTTACCCAAGTGTTTCTTGCAGTTACTTAAAAGTCTATGAAAACATTTTACATTTTTGTTTTGATGACCTCAAGATTTTAAAAACATGGGAAAAAATTAACACTTTGAAGCAGCTCAGGAAAAAATTAAGTGACAAGGGATTTAAATATCAGTAATATGGGAGCAGATGATTTTTTTTAGGAGCGATGTGCTTAAAAATATCTAAATGCAGTTAAACTTGATTCTCTTTCGTGATTCCCCCTCTGCGTTTGTTAGATGTTAAGGTCAGTAGAGTTAGCATTAGTAAGAATTGTGCTGGTACACAAGTCACAATAGCCTAGAGTCGGACAGAACTACATTATTCAGCATCATTCAAATTCATGTATAAATATTCAACTTTGCAAGTGAATTGGACTGATGCAGTTTTTTTTCAGCCAAAACAACTACAATGAAAGCAAGAATGAGTGAGAATGTGTGTGTTTATATACATACATATACACACACACACACGTTTTATATATATATATATATATATATATATATATATATATATATACACACACACACACACACACATCCTCAACCCCTTTTTCCTCCTCATGCTCATCTTGAGCTAAGGTTTACATCACCAGATAGCTATCCCTGCCACAGTATTTCATCCATTATACTCACCTGTACACACCCAAACACACTAGCATGCACGGTCAATTTTGAGCGTCCAGTCCTCCTACTTTATGTCTTTGGAATGTTGAAAGAATTCGGAGTACCCAGAGAAAATGCACGTGACCACAGAGAGGACATGCAGACTCCACACAGAGGGTTCCCCAGCCAAGAATTGAACCACAAAACCTCTTGCTTTGAGGTGACAACACTAGCCACTGCACCACCATGGCCACCCCCCCACACACACACATTATATATATATATATATACATATGCATACATATATATATATATATATATATATATATATATATATATATATATATATATATATATATATATACATATGTATACATATATATATATATGTGTGTATTTTGAGTAAGCTTTGTTCTCATTATGCATTTTTGAGAGTTGTAATTAAATTAGAGCATTAGGAGGAAGTCCACATGGACAATAACATAATTAAAAAGTTTCCACTAGCAGTAGTGGGAGCGCATTATGTTAGTCATAATATATATTTTAATAAGAGCTGCAAAGCTATATCAACCTTTTAATCATCATCCACAAATTATAACAAGTGTAACGCTATTCTGAGAATCAGTTTATTAACTTTGAATTGTCAATTTTCTCATCTATTCCATCCCATTTGCACCCCTATCTGTAGGTATATAAAAAAAGGAAGCAAAAGGCTGAAGACTGGATAAGTACAGGAAGTTTAAATATTCATCTCACAGATAGCTATAATTCTAAGATAATTAATAAAACAGCAATGTCTGAAGTTGTTTTTTTTTTTTTTCCCAAATAACAATGAAGTAAAATCAATTAATGTATGGAAAGGTACACATCTCTGAGACAAAATCAAAGGAAACAGAATAAGGTAGAAACTTCAAGGTAGATTCCAAAAGCATTATGCTTTGCAACTGAATGTATTTAAGTAACCTGTATTGTTATTTGTTGGCACATTAATTCTACTGTTCTTAAACATTAAAATCTCACACAGTGAAACATTTCATGCATCCTCTCAGTTATAAATGCAAAATAAAGGAAATTAAAAATGAGAGAAAATGAGGGAGAACGGTTCAAAACGGGAAAGTAAAGCAAAATAGTTGTGAAAAAACAGTGCTATGGCAAACAACAAGCAAAGTCACAACTCATATCAGTAATCATTAAATTACCTTCTTCCTCACTCGATTTATACTTGACATTTGGCATCTCTTACTATTTTTGTATTGTACATATTCTTTATAAATTCTATGTTTACCCTTCTCCACCTGGTCAGCCTCACTAATTTTATTTTTCTTATAATATTAATATTTTCTACTCCCAATTTCTCTTAGGGTTTTTCATACACTGCTCGTGTGTCTCTTGCTCACTTTTGCCCTTATTCACAATCCCAGCAATTTCTCATTCCCGTTTATGGTCATTATTTCTACAGTTAAGCATTTTTGTTTTTAATTAGCATGCAGAGTGAAACTTCAATCATCACAGAAGCCAATCTTGCTTTCAAAACATGAGTGATTATCACGTGTGTGTGACTACCGCATTTTCCCCAGGAAGGAAAAATTGATAGTATGCCATGGATATTTCAGTGTTGGTATGTGTAAGTAGTGAGATTTGGAGTGCAGCTGGCTTGCACCCCCCCAAAAAAAAAATATGTATTTTTCTTTTTTGTTTTACTTTTTACTCCTAAGTGCCTTCTGTCTTTGGGAGGTGTTATCCATGTGTGAGGTTACCAAAATGAGTCGCATAAGTTTCAGAGAAACAGCTATGCTAGGAAAGAATAAAAAAAAGTATCATTCTAAAAAAAAAATTGCCTGCACTTCATTACAAATATTATCAGTCATATACCAAGGTAAATAAACTAAAAATTAATAAAAATGGTAACTATGACACAAAAAAAAAAAACAGCTTTAAACACCAAGTTTTGGCACTTTCATTGCCCAGATTTTAGGAACTTCATCAAAACATCAGGATGATTGATTAATTGATGGGCTGGGGTCATTTTTAATTGTTTTGTAGAATATTTAAATTTCAGGAAGTTGTTTTTTATTTGCTCTGATTAAGTTCCTAAAAATTAGGGGTCAAAATCACTAAACCTTGATTAATAAAGCTTTTTTTGACGTCACCATTAGCATTTTTATAAATTATTTCAGTCATCTCTCTGCTGTTTCCTATCCTGTCATTTTTTGGAAGATTTTGTCTATTTTGAACACCTGTATCAACATGTTTAGTCTGTAATTAAGATGTGAACTCTTAAGTATCCACTTCACCTTAACTGCAGAGGTTTCTTAACCCGTAAACTCAACTGCAATGCAAAACAGTTGCTGCTGACATGTTAAAATCTCTGAGATTTTTTATTGGAGGGTGGGGTCGAGTGAGGGTGAGCATAGGTACTTGCAATATTTCATAGGTAGGTACTAGGCTATAGGCCCTGGGGCCTATATAAGCCTAGCCAAAAAGGTTCCCTGGCTTTCGCCACCCAAGAAAATTATTTTCCTGTGCCCCTGTCAAGCAGTTCTGCAGAAGTGATCCCTGAGAAAAAATTTTCTATTTCCCATCCAGTCGTCAAGATTTTTCTTAGAGTACCATTAATGAGCTTTGCTTGACATGAATGGGTAGTTTGTTCCAGAGTATGGGAAGTCTCTGGTCATGAATCTGTCCCTCCAGCATGTTCTGTTTATTGTGGTGACAAGGTTTAGGTCCCTGGAACATGTAGTTCGAAGAGATTGAGATTTCTTTAAGAGTAGCAGGTCCAACAGCTCTGGGCTTGACATAGCTTTGTATGTTAGGCAGAAATCGCCTCTGAGTAGGCGATATGTGATGGAGTAGAGCTGGATTTTTTTTTTAGATGGTCTGTGTATGGCATCTGAGGCTGGTAATCCTCTTAGTGAGTCATTTCTGTGGCCTTTCCAATTGTTGTAGGTGTCTTGTGAGATGCATGCCAAATGGGGCATTGTACTCTATAATGGGTCTGATGAGGGTTGAGTAGAGAGGAACAATGACCTTTTTCTATAGGAGAACCCTTTTGTGATGAGGTGTCCCACATCAAAGGATTTGCTGACTACTGTGGCAATGTGGTTATCAAAGGAGAGACTACTGTTCATCTGTATCCAGAGGTCTCGTATCACACTTTCAGTGTTTAGTGAGCTACCACCTATGTAGTTCATGGGTACTGAGTTTTTCCCAAAGGGGATGACAAAATGCACTTCTTGGCATTGAGCTTGAGTCCATGACTTTGACACCAAGCATCTGTCTCTGTGAGGCCCTTTTGTAGAATGTCTACATCATTAGGGGATTCTATTAAAGTGCCCAGTTTGCAGTCATCAGCGAACTTTGCTAGCCAAAGACCTTCTGTGTTGGCCTGCACTTCAGAGAAGTAGATGCCTAACAGGGGAGTACCCAGGACCGGACCCTGTGGTACTCCACTCCTCACTGGTCTGAAGTCAGACTTGGAGTCATTTACTTTTACTGTGTGGGTTCTGTCAGTGAGACAGTTGACCACCCATCTTGTGACATAGGGATTTATGCCCAGTTTAGTGAGTTTATCTTTAATTCCAGAGTGGGGGATAGCATTGAAAGTCTTGATGTGCTCAAGATAGGCTGTGTGCACTATCATGCCCTCATCTATGGCTCTAGTGACTGCTTCAAAGAAGTCAATCAGGTTTAGTAGACATGATCTACCTTTTACAAACCCAAACTGAGTGGGATTCAGACTTTGGAGATTACCTATATCTTTGTTTATATGCTCCAAGATGTTATGTTTCTTGGCCCGGCAGACCAGGCTCATCAGGCTAATGAGGCAGTAGTTTCCAGGGTCCGTGATGGCACCCCCTTTGTGGAGTGGGATAACTATCATTGTGTGCCATTCAGAAGGTACATAGCTTGAGGTGAGGCTATGATTGAACATGGGACTTTGGTTGGGTGCCAGTTCGTTCTGTAGTTCATGTAGTACACAGCCTGGGATGTTGTCTGAGCCCATGGATGCTGTGCTCTTGACTTTGGAGAGTGCGATCTTTACTTTGTAAATATTAAGTAAAAAACTAAAGCATATTATATTTCAAGACATGTCACTCACAAAGAGGTAAGACCAGACTTACAACACGTCAGATTGCCAGGTAAATACAATGATAAACTCAACAAGGATTCACTTCTATTCACTAGCCACACAATGCCAATTCATTAAGTAAATGCATTACTTAAATTATGTACTTACCCCAAAGTGTGACTTAAACACTTGTTTAACTGCTGGATAGCTGCACTACAAAATTCTGTGACACACACACACTTGCGTTATAATTTTTGTTACCATGCAACCCTGCACTATGTTTTTCATGAGAACCAAATCATCCCAGGAATCTGAAAATTTAAACTGCCAATGTAATGCTACTTTACTTAGCCCTGGGAATCACTATATATTCAAGGAAGGCCATCTTATCTGGTTGTTCAGGAATGCTATAACTAATGCTGCAATGACTTTTACAGGTTATTTACCACACTACACCACCTCCTCAAAAGCAGCCAGACTTATACAGCAGAAAGAATACGACACTTCACAAAATGCATCTGAAAATCAGTTGATAGATTAGATTGATTAGTACTAGGCTAAATGCCCTTGTGGACTGTTTTAAGCAGAGTCAATTATCTCATGTTAGAATCAAACCTTGCACGTTGTGTGTCTGTAAGGTAAACCCCTTAACCTTTATGCCAACCTACCATCTCTTTGAAATTTGTCAATCTTGACTGTCAAAACATTATTACAAATCATCTAAAGGCATTACTCATTTGTTTAGCTTTCTCACACTGGTTGAAAATAAGTGGGTAAATACAAGAAACATTACATTATGACATTGTTTCACAAATACTGCAATTGTACGCAGAGTATTTTGACAACTGCATTTTCTCTTGTTCACATGCAGTACTTCAGTAATTCTTCAGTAATGAAGATGCTCATTTTCCCTTTACTAGTAGGAGTGACATCTGAATAACATTTTAACAAAAATATCAAGATTTGTACAAGAAGAAAAAGTAATTACTGCCACTTATTGCAGCCATTGGACATTGTCTCAATGAAGTAGTATGTTACTGAAAGCACTTAAGTCAGTGTCTTACACTTGTAGACTTGATTATACACATAGTAAACAGGTTTCTTAATTAAGGCTGATGCATCTAATTTCCTGGAATGCAACTGTGAAATTATGGAATTGCACTCTGCCTAAAACAAAGCCAAGGATACAGTAAATGCACCAGGAAAGCCTACTTTCATACAGTATTATGTAAATCAGAGCAGCAAAATGTGTGCTTTCTATAGTCAATGCCAAAATCTCCTTCAATAGGGCATTGATAAAAGTTAAGTCAAAACATTTAGAATCTAAAACATTGAATTTACAATAATCAAAGCAGAAAACAAAAACTAGTAGGAAACTACTTATAAAATCAGGTCACAAAATCTGGAAGAGTGATACCTGCCCCCCCCCCCAAAAAAAAAAAAATAAATCATCATCTTTTATTCACTTTTTTGGACAAAACAGGTGTCTTAATCAGGTTGTGGTTTTGGGTCCTACATTTCTAAATTCTTTATTATTTAAAACTTTCCATAGTTCTTCATTTAAAGGTGGTCCTTCATAATATTTTAGCACTGATAGCATTAAGTACCCTTACATGCACTTAAAGAAAAACCTTACCATGGAACCTTTAAACTAAATAGTGTTTATTACATACTTTTATTCGGGGCTATTTACTAAAACAAAATTACATTTTTTTGTCAGTATAATTCCTACAAGGTGTGCCACAGTAACTTAATTTTATTTTTCTATAATATGTTGTTATCCTCAAGTCCACAGAATACGAGTCATGCTATATGGAAGTTATCTTTTCATTCTTACTGTTTATATAGAGTAGTACTAGTGCAGTCTTATCTTACACACCTTCAGAACAGGACAATTTTCATTTTAGCCAGTATAACCCCTATATTTTTTTCTTTCAGAGCTTTTGTTGAAATATTGACTGTTATTATACAACTTCAAGAAAATTATAGTTTTCAAGAACTGACCGACCCAATCCCACTCTTCCCAAAGTAGCAAATATGTCCCCTGGTCATGTGGGACTCTCAGAAGTTGCGTTCAAAATCTTTAAGGAAAGAATGTGAAGATTACTTCTACTCTTCTCCATTGCTTACAGTCGGAATATTTTTGTTAATCCTGTAAAAATAGATGTGCTATATTTGTTGAAAAGTACTGTGTTTTTATTGTTGCTGTAATTTTATTTTTTCTCCTTTAATATAGCCCATTTCTGAAATTATGCAGTAAAATAGTGACAAGCATTCTGGTATTAAATTTGTGTCTTTATTCGATTTTGCTCTCTCTAACTATGGACAAATATTTACTTGGCACTCCATTTTCTCACTTCAATCACATTTGTTTTTGTAAAGTCTAAGTGGGAAGAAACCCACTCTCTGATGGAGACTAACAGAGAAAAAATGACATTATTTATTTTTTATTTATTGACATTTATTAACTGGGTTAGTCCAACTGGGCTTGTGGCCTATTTTCAGTGGAGACCTGAGGAAAAAAAGCTCCAATAATACAAAATATGTAAATACAGAAAACTGATAAATACACTGACGTGTTCAGAAAAAAGATTATACTATACTATTTAAAAGTTGAAGTAAAAAAAATGTACGAGAGACAAAATAAAATTTAAAAATTAGTTATGTCCATCCTAAATGATCACAGCAGTGATTTGTATACATATTTACAGAAAGAGTTTGTTTCGAACAGATACAAGTATAAAGTAGGAATAAGTGTCAAGTAGAGGAGATATTTTGCTGAGATGGGGGTATTAAGAGGGGTACCCAAAGAGCGGAGAGAGGAGTTAAGTTGGAGCTAGACAAGGACAGATTTTGGAGTTAAGCAGGTGGACTTTTCATTTTTCATTTAAGTGGGATGGATGGATGATGAAACCTATGTCTCTAGGAAGTTTATTCCAAGTTTGAGTGATGGAGGGTTTATATAGGAGTTTGCCTACTGATTTGTGTGGTTGGCAGGTGTGTAGTAATAGCTGATTAGAGGTACGAAGAGTACGCAAAGGTTTGTAGATAGAGATGAAGGAAGAGAGAGAGCAGGGCAGGATGAAGGTTTATAGAGAGTGAAGTGAAGTGAAGTTGTGATAGCAACAGTAGGTGGGGGAACTCAAGACAGTGGAGGGACGTAAGGGGTAGGCAGTGATGAGTATTATATGGAGAGTCTGTGATGAATCTAGCTATCTTGTTTTGAGTTTGTTTAAGGTTGTGGCTTGACTGTTGGTGAACACAGGGGCAGCATAAAGAAGGGGAAGAGGAGAGCTTAAGCAAGGGAGAGTCTAGCATTTGGCATTAGAAATTTGTTACGATAAAGTAAACCACGTTTCTGGTTTGTTTTTAGATTAATGATATATATGTACACAACGGATATTTATAGTTTCAAACTACTATACATTTATGGAATATGCTATTTGATAACAGACAAAAATGTTGAGAGAGTTGTTATAAAAATATATACCTTGTCAAGAGGAAAAGCTGTATGCCCTGACTGTACATCCTCTCTCACTTTTGCTCTTGTACTGCCACCTTCTTGAGTGGTAACATGTAGCGAAAAAAATTTCAAAACCATAATATTTTAGCATGGTACATTAGAATATGATCTCTCTGCATCATGTAAGACTGATATACTGCTGCTAGAACTTTTAAAGTGAAACCATACTCAAGTTTTATGGCCAACAATAAATTGATGACATACATCATCACAATCATGTTCTACACAGTGAACCTGCTCTGTGTTTATTGCTTCCTCCTTCAATTCATTATCAAGTGCTCCCTTCAGACTCATCCTCTTACACCTTTGCTTCAGTATCAGATATTCATGTAGTCAAAACCATCATTGAGCATAAAAAAGCCACAATAATCTTCTGTGTAATTAAATTTTGTTAACGTATTATTTGACTCTTATTTGGATCCATTTTTGAATGGGGCCATATTGTTAATGCTATAGATGCAGCATGTACACTCTAAACAGGGATTTGAAATCGAGATGCTGCAGTCTGCAATAAATGTATTAATTTGAAAGTCATTGAACACAAACTGCGTTAAGAAGGGAATTTGAGAATATTGGCGAAGATAATGACAAAGATAATATTACAGAAAAATACGTACTAGCACATCTCCACTTTTGTAAGACTCTTCTTACTTAACACAAGTACTTCTTTAAAATGTGTAAAGCAAACATTTTCTGCCACTTGTTGACAGACTGATGATGTTACAGAAGTCCTCAGAAAGACAGACAGATTAACAGTTACAATTTGCACTGATAGTGTTTTCAATATACTTATCGAACAGTATTTACAGCTTGCAATTCTAATGGTTTAACAGTTGCCTTAAATACATGTGACAAAATTGCATTTGATTATTTTCCAGAAAAAAGGAATACAACAGGGGCATTGTGATACAAACAATATTAATAGCAGCAATGAAAACAAAACAATTTGAGAAAATTGGGTTATGAATGGGTAGGCTTAACAAGGCTCTAGGGCTGTTAGCCTAGCAGCCTTCTAAGATTCTATGAGAAATTTGTGGGAGATTGAAATGAAAGGAATAGCTGTTCTATGGAATTTTAACATACCAAATATGACTTATGGGATGTGGAATGTAAAATACTAAATTGCACCCCAGTGGTGTTCTTGTTAAGGATGATTATTTGGTTAAGAAAATTATACGGCCACTTCTGAAAAAAAAGTAAAGAAAAAATTACATTTTCTTGTTTTAGGGGCTTTAATTGACTGTCACACAAGACAAATGTCAAGTTCAGGGTGGTCCTTCCATTCTGTCATTCTGTATTTAAATGACAATAGTCTTAACACCACACTACTATACCTTATGTTTCAGTTTGTTTGGGAAATTTATTCTATATGCAAAATGCAAATGGTGAAATGCTGCCTCACTAAATACTTAAACAAGGGGAAGGTGGTATTTTATCGATATTCAAAACTGTTGTGTATAGCAAATGGCTACGAGAGATTTGTGAACACAGGGAAGTGGAGGATCATTTTGGTGACAATGGGTTTCAACTTGGCTATTTTGCAGGTAAATTAACTAAAAGTTGTCAGAATATAGGTACACATTATTTTTATTTCAATCATATAAAGGAAGTAGTTAAAGGATCTATAAATTTATAAACCATATAAATGTCTGTTAAGCTAATATACTATTTGACATTCATTATAACAAAGACCTGGCAAGAGTGAAATAATTTACATTACTAATTTTTAAAGGTTTGACAATCTGAATGGGACTGCAGTATACAAGTGTAATGTTGGTAGAATTCTAAAACACATTTAAATTGTTAAAAACATGTTTAAATGCTTCTAGTGACTTAAAGAAGAAAAAGTTCAATTAAAATTAAACAGAATTGTGTATTTCCTACATGATTAAATAATGAACTTATTAAAGAAAAAAAAAACAGAAAATTCAGTATTTATAAACAAAATAAACATGGCTTAGAACACTTTATAGTGTTATAAAACTGTCTTAGTCATCAGAACCACAGAATCTAGTCATGAAGAAAACAGGCATGTGGTACCACTTGTAAAATAAATTCTGCACCCCAATGTAGACAATGTTGAAGGTAAGAACATTTGCATTGGGTACATTACAAATGGTGGTTACCTAATGCTTTACAAGTTCAAATACTTTTAAGTAATATGTATACATTTCTCTTAACTGGTTCTCTTAGAAAATAAAAATCAAGATATTAATGTGACATACAAGGATAATCATCACCGATTATATGGTTCATTCATTGCTTAAGATTTGGACGAGTAGTAAATTGAGTCCTGTTTTAATAACTGACAGAATTATTGCAAGCTTTGTGAATACTTTAATACTGCCACTTAAGACATTTCCCCTAAATTAACAACTCATGGGATGGTACCAAATAAATGAAAATGACCAAATATTGTGCCAATTCATAAATGGTGAGCATATGATAAGATCATCAACCATCACCCAATATGTTTAACTTCACTACTTGGAAATGTTTTGAAATATATTTATCAGTGGTTGAAACTAATGGATAACTGGCATACAAGCTATCAATGAACATGAACTAGTAAATTGTTGTGAACCAGTGAGACAGTACTGACATCAGGGTGGTTGTTAGCTGAGTAGACCTAGATTTATTTAAAGCATTTAATAGCATTCTACAGTGGTGGTATTATCAATTCCATAATAGGAATAGATATAAATCTAGTCATTAGTAAGTGGGCCAAATACAAGTCAGATGGCATATACCACTTGGCTGAAGTGCATGGATATCACTTACATTGGTCAAGAACAACATCTGCTTTCTCCACAAGGATCATTTTGGACCAGTCTTGTTCAGTTTTGTGTTCTATTTACTAGCATTTTGCAACAAGTATCAGGTATTTAAATACAGTGAAATCAGGATAGGTACATGCATATCAAGTAATGCTTGTCTATTTATACCTAGTTAATGCATTTTACTGGATGGTTTCATAAACATAGCTTCACGTTTTCGTTCAGCAAAGTCACATTAGTTTCTTAAGCTTAAATTATTTTCTGCTCCTGCTTTCTTCCTTTCCACATTACAAAAAAAAATTCAAAGCTTGTTTCCTGCCATTCTTTTAAGTAGTCTAGTCCAGATACAGATTTGCTAGTATCCAGGACTGTTTGTAAGTTTCTGAGCCCCCAAGCCTTTCTGTGCTGGAGGGAAGCCTTCTAGCTTTTCAGTGGGAGTAGTAAGCACTAGGTAGCTTATCTTAGAGAAAAAAAAAAAAAACGCACTTCATGCATCACTAGGGTTAAACTCTTCCCGGTGCCATAAAGTCTGCTCTTTAAATTTTACCTTAGAACTAGCCAGTTTTTTAGTGTTAGCAATCAAATCTGTTTCTTTGAGCTCAGCACTTGTTCAGAACTCGTAAGCACTAAATAAGCTACAAATTACTACAACACTCAACTTTCCTCACTTGTCTAGAGGAAAACAGTTTTAGTACTTAATAAGCACCTATCCAGGCACGTCTAAGGGTCAGCTGCCAGTGTTTTCTCCTCTCTACCTGATGAATCTGGGCATCTTGGGGCCAATAAGCAATTGCCTCATGTACACATACAACCCTCTCTTCCTACCACCCAACACTACAACCTGTGAGAGATGCACTTACATAGCCAAACTGGAAGCAAAGCTCTCTTCACCCAAGAGTGAACTAGACAGTCTAGAGGAGATGGTAAACACTTGCACCACACCACACTCATCACATAGTCCCTCAAAACCTACACCACCAAAACACACACACACACAAACACAAAACACACACACCTACATTTGCACAGGCTCTCAAAAATCTGCCCCAGCAACAGAGACCTCCAAAGCATAAACACAAGCAACCTCCACCCCCCAACAGAACCCAAATGACACAGCCCACAAACTCAGTGTGCCACTCAACCACAGCCCATAAGGCATAACGACGTACCCAACACTAGAGTAAGAGGTGACTATAGTCAGGCACACATGTTCCACTCACCAGGCTAAACAAGGAGAAAGTTACTGTTGGCTGCCTGTCGGGTGCCAGGATCCGCCACATAACGCATGCACTCAGGTCACTCCACAACAAGTACAAATATGACTCTGCCATTGTCCATGTTGGTGTAAATGACCTGAGACGTACCTCCTTAGACTACATGAAAAGGGACATGGAGGAGCTGTCCGATCTTGTAGCCCAGGCAGGTATGACGCTAGCCCTGAGTAGCATCCTGCCATCACCCAGAATGATACCACAATATAAGGACAAAATGATTGACTTCAACAATTGGCTAAGCTTCTGGTGTCATTCTAAAGGGATCTAGTATGTGTCTGCCTGAGATGACATGATCCTCATCCCATGGTGCTTTGCCAGAGATGGCATGCACCTGTCACCCTTGGGATTCTGGATACTGACTAAGGCTCTTGCCACCCCTACAGTGCCGTTTTTTAGGCAAGGTTCAAATGACATTCACCACCATAACAGGTACATGCAAGCAAAATCTGAGAGTAATGCTACTCAATGCTGTAAGTCTAACCCTCAAAACGCAGTCACTCGAGGGACTCCTTAAAATGGAGAACATAAACATCTGTGCCGTGACACAGACCTTGTTTAAGGCTCCAGAGAGGACCCCTACATTACCAGGCAATAATTCATACCACACCTTTCAGTCACCTAACCTGTACCGAAACACTAAAGGCAAGGAGGCGTGTCCATATTCATTAAGGATATCCAAACCTCCAGGCTAGTTGCTCAAAATAATACATCTGAGATTATCCAAGTGCAACTAACTCTGGGCAAGATTGCAATCCAAATTTTAGCTTGCTACAGATCCCCCACCATGCCCCAGGATTCACACTTCTCATTTCTTGATACACTGGAAAATACTAGGGTACAACCTAACATCTTAATAATGGGCAATTTCAACTACCCCACCGTTAACTGATAAAACAATTCATATACTAACTCTTTTGCTCAACGTTTTCTGGAATTCATAAATTCCAACGCCTTGGATCAACTTATCCACACCCCAGCAGGGGCAGCAATATCCTAGACCTGGTCATTACCAACATGGCCAACTGGTGTTTCACACCAGAGGTCAATTCCTCGGTCAGATCTGACCACAAGCTAATCACCCTAGACATCCACTTCCCGCCCCCCACCCCACATTTGGGAAACCACCGTAAAGAATTTCTCCAAAGTCAACTTCACACTTTTTAAGACAGAAGTGACAAATTTCATGACACCCATGCAAACGGACAATAGAGATATGACTGCTGAATCCTACACAAATGCACTTTATAAGCACTTACATGAGTGCATGCATTGTGCAATCCCTAACAGAACCAAGATGCTATCCTCCAAAAAAAGGAAGCCAATCTGGTGGTCCCCTGCCATAAACAAACTCTACAATAGAAGAAAGAAACTGTTGCAAAAGAGAGTAAAATCTCATGATTGGAGGAACTCCTTGGTCAGCCTGAGTAAGAAGCGGAGGAGCTCTCATAAAATCCACCAAAGCTAGAAAACAAAATCACCACTGATTCTAAAAGCTATGTCAAGAATCTCAATGGCAACACTCAGATCTGCTCTGAGTTACAGCACAATGGCACTAAATATACAGACACAACTGATAATGCCACCATCCTGGTAGATAGGTTCAGTGCTAACTTTACCCCCCTCTCACCCCCTAAAGGGCCCATCTCTATACCGGCAAAATGCAAAGTTTCTGTAATCACGGCTGCACAGATAAAAACCACCCTCTCCAAAGCCAAGAACACAGCATCCATGGGACCTGACAACATGCCAAGCTGTGTTCTACATGAACTACAGAATGAACTGGCACCCCACCTAAACTACCATGTTCAATCATAGCCTCACCTCAGGCTTTGTACCCACTGAATGGTGCACAGCAACAGTTATCCCACTCCACAAAGGGAGAGCCACCATGGACCCCGGGAACTACTACTCCATTACCTGGTCAGCAAGACTATGGAACGTATCATCATGGAATTTATAAAGAATGACATTGGTAATCTCTAAACTCTGGACCCCACCCAGTTCGGGTTTGTAAAAGGCAAATCATGTATCCTAAACCTGATAGACTTCGTTGAAGTGGTCACCAAAGCCATAGATGAGGGTAAGGTGGTTCACACAGCCTATCTAGATCCCAAGGCTTTCAACACCATCTCCCACTGTAGAATTATAGATAAAGTCACTAAACTAAGTATAACTCCCTATGTCACAAGATGGGTTGACAACTGGCTCACTGACAGAACCCACAGTATAAAAGTAGCAGACTCCAAATCCAACTTCAGACCAGTGACAAGTGGAGTACCACAGGGTTCAAGTCCTAGGTCCTCTCCTGTTTGGTATCTGCTTTCCTGAAGTTCAGGCCAACACAGAATGTCTTTGGCTAATAAAGTTTGCAGATGACTGCAAACTAGGAGCCATAATCAAAACTCCTAACGATGTGGACACCGTACAAAAGGGTCTCACTGAAACAGATGCCTAGTGTCAAAGCCATGGCCTCAAGCTGAATGCCAAAAAGTGCATTGTCATCCCTTTTGGTAAAAAACTCTGTACCCATAAGCTACTACATAGCCGGTAGTCTACTTAACACCGAAAGGGTGATACGAGACCTTGGGACACAGGTGGACAGTAGTCTCTCCTTTGATAATCACATCAGCACAATAGTAAGGAAATCCTTCTACATGGCACACCATCACAAAAGGTTTCTCATCCAGGAAAAGAGAGGTTATTGTTCCCCTCTACTCATCACTCATTAGACCCATTATAGAATACAGCACCCCTTCTGGAATATACCTCACAGGACATCAACAACTGGAAAGGCCACAGAAATACCTACACAGAGAGGATTACCAGCCTCAAACAGATGCCCTATGCAGACAGTCTCAAAAAACTCCATCTTTACTCCATCGCATATCACCTACTCAGAGGCACTCTCTGCCTAACATACAAAGCTATGTCAAACCCAGAGCTGTTGGACATGCTCCACTTAAAGAAATCCCAGACCTTTGAGCTACACGCTCTAGGAACCTAAACCTTGTCACCACATTAAACAGAACATGCTGGAGTGATAGATTCCTGTGCCAGAGACTTCCCATACTCTGGAACAAACTACCTATCTATGTCAAACAAAGATCCTCATTAGCACTCTTCAAAATCTTGATGATTGCATGGGAGATAGGACATTCACCCTGGGAGTCACTTCTGTGGCTCTGCTTGACAGGGGCACATGAAAATAATTTTCTTGGGTGGTGAAAGCCAGGGTACCTTTTTGGCTAGGCTTATATAGGCCCTAGGGCCAAAAGCCTAGTACCTACCTATGTAGCTCATTATTCCATTGAAGCTGCATTTAAACTTGGCCAATGGAAAAGGTCAAAGCATTTTAATATAAATAAGTGCTTTCATTTCTTATTAACTACAGAGCCTCATTAGACAAAACACAAACAGCTTGCATAATCAATCAAAAGATCAACCAGCAAACTGCATACAACTCTATGCACAATTAAAAACTATCTTTTAGAAAAGCATTCCAAGCACATATTTCTCAAATTCAATTATAAATTCATAAAATCAATAAAAAGAAAAAAAATGCATTCCAAGTATGCATTATCCCTTTTAAACAATAATTGGTTAACAGATTTTATTATCAATTCCTTTCTTGTTTGCTGCATTTAATAGTAATTACCAATATAATGTTCATGGTTCCAGTTGCACTTCCCTGTTCCCTCCCCCATTAAAAGGGGGAACATTTTTCTAAAGCAAAAATATAATTTTCAAAATTATGATATTCAAAAGAATGTTTACACTAAACATTGAAATTACTCCCCCCAAAACTGTATAAACATTTTGACATATTTTATGAGGGCATTTTCAGTTTTGCCAGTATAAAATGCCAGACAGGTCAAACTTTGGGAGAGGTCTACTACACCCTTTGTACTACATAAGAACTTTCTATGTGACACGGTTACCTTAGGGCACTTCAAAACTGTAAAATTTCCTCAAAAATAAATCTACATTGAGTGCAACTCCCACATTTCATCATTCCTTTATTAGCAATACATTCATTCACCTGCTTGCATTGTCCCTTTTTGAGCAACATTTTTAAATTATATGCATTTTTGTGAACCAAACATGGTCCTTCCCCAAAAAAGGACCGAAGGCCCTGGGGATCCGTAACATTTTCCCCAACTGTTTTCCAAAATGTTTCGACCATCCTTGGTGGCAGAGTCATACTTGTACTTCACAGCTCTGCAAGCAGTTTTCTCTTTTTTTTGTCTTTATGATGTTATTAATAAGATGACAGAACTTTTTGGCCAATTTAAATTGTATGCCAGAGTCTCAGCGGGTCAATGACGTGTCCATTTTGCCTATTCTTAAACTTAAAGTGCAGGAGTTCTAGGACATCAGGATTCAACTTAGACACATGATTAAGTGAGGTTTTACAGCTGGGTACATTTAAAGCATCATTTTATGCATTTATGACAGTCTGATAATTCTTATATTTTTAAACCTTGATATGATGCTTTTTCATACTGGAAAAGGGGGAGGGGCAAATACCATAACATTCTGAGGTTGCTATTTTAACTACTTTCTATCAAAATTTGGCTTTAAAACAAACATGGTTTTTAAAAGTTACTGTATATTTAAATATATTGCATTTTTACAAGCTTCAACACCACTGGTTTAGAACACACTATAACTAGTACCACAGAAAACTGCTAATAATGTTAGTTACTTTTCTGTGACATGACTTAGCCCCTTTAAAAGTTAAAACAAAAGATTTTAAGGAATAGTGCTGGATAACACTATACATTCAAATATATTGTATTTTTTCAAGTTTTATCTCAAAAATAAATCTACATTGAGTGCAACTGCTACATTTCATCATTCTTTTATTAGCTATTCAATAATTCACTGCGTGTGTTTTGCTTTTTTGATCAACCTTTTTAAATTATATGCATTTTTGTGAATCAAACATGGTCTTTCCTCCAAAAAAGACTGAAGGCCCTAGGGATCAGCAACATTTTCTCCAATTATTTTCCAAAATGTTTATAACATCCCTGGTGGTACAGCCATACTTGTACACCATAGATGTGCAAACAATTCTCACTTTTTATCTTTATGATGTTATTAAGAAGACCTGTATTTAAAACTGATCAAGTGAAGGCAATGAAAGTAAATACTGAATTCAGTTTTATTGTGGAATTCTCTGAATAACTGTTTAGACAGAGACAAGCACCACCATCCAGCACTTGGGCTATGAAAATTATATTAATAAAAAGAAACACCACTTGTCTTCACTAACACTCAAAGAAGAATGAGAAACAAACTATTACCATGGAAGAAGAGATTTTTGAAAAAGAAATAGAATTGGAATAAGTCTGAAAAAAGCAATAAAATTCATGGGAATCCAGATGAACCTTTCAAAAAGCTTCCTTTGCCCTAGAAAGACACTGAAGGGTTGAGGTTTGACTTAATGTGTTTCACATCACAAACACGAGGTACTGGATTTGATTCAAAGCTTTGGGGAAATTGTCTAAGCTAAAATGGCAGAGAAGTTAAACGAGGAAAAGGCTTTCCTGCTGAATCCCAAGAAACAAATAAAGGGGGTTAGAACTCACTCAAAATAAAGGAAAAGGTAGTGCAGTACAAAAAGTCAAGCACTGGAGTCCTAGAAAACAAAGATGTCGGTGTAATATCTCGCCCAGGAAAACAAGTCAGAACAGCATCACACACGTACTAGTTTTTAGAAAAAAATCTTTGGTGTATTTTTCCCTTACTAAAATGCGTTAATTACAAAAATCTTATGGATTTTCAGCAATTCAAACCATGGTATTACAGAGCTGAATTTAAAGTTAATTCATAAAGTTAAACAAGCAGTCTGTTGTCTTCTAATCAGTCTATATTAGATCAGTGAATGCTTAAAAAAGCTAACGCTAATTTAACTTTTTTAAGCAAATTTTTAAAATATCAAAGCGACAGAAACATTTTTTTTTCCTAGAGAAAGAATTCGGTTGTCTGTTTCTGTTGCTTTGGTATTTTCAGTGCTGTCGTGGAAAGTTACGGGTCAGATTCAGGTAAGTGTGCGATTGTGTGGATGTGAGTGTTAGGGTGGGTTAGGTGAGTTAGGATTAGGGTGCAGGTTAGGGATGTGTATGATTGTGTGGATGTGAGGGTTAGGTGAGTTAGGGAGCAGGTGAGGTGAGTGTGTGATAGTGATGGACCTTAGGGTTTGGGTTAAGGTAAGTGGATAGTTAGTGGTGTGTGTATAGTTTAGTGTAGGGTTAGGTGTCAGATTTTAGGTGTGTGTGTGTGGATTGCTGTTTGTTTGGTGTGCTTGTGTTGTGTGTATGTGTTTTGGATCAGCAATTTTTTTCCCCTAGGAAAAAAAAAAAAATCGCTGATCTGACAGTTCAAGATTGTAAGCTTTCGCTTACATAAGTTCAATCAATCAGCGTTCGCTTTTTTAAGCATTAGCTGATCTAATATAGACCTGTCTAATCATTTCCAGGAATTAGCCTATAATAAAGCTAATCCAAAATACAAGAAAAGTTTTAACTTCTATGCCACAACTTTGAATTTATACGTTCTATGCGTGATTTACTATGCAGTGTTTTTCTAAAAACAGCAGTTGGTATATAATCTGTAGTAAAGACCAACTCTTCATTATGAAACATATAATAAATAAAATCATTTAGAAGTTTAAACTATGATTCAGATACATGGTATGTTTTATGTGGGTTTTTTGAAAAGAAAGACGGTATACGCTTGCTAGATATCTATGTGGTTCACTCACTGTCTGAGGTGTTAACTGGGCATTGGTGGGATGCAAACTCTAGAAGTCATGTTATCTTCCTTTGTTGTTGTATATTTCACCACAGTTTCACTTGCAAGTCTAAAGTGAACAACCTTTTGATGAACATTATTTATTAAGAGTCTTAAAATGTCCAGGTTCCTTGCAGTTGCACATTTCAAGGATCTTTCACATATTCAGTGTTAAGAATTTATAACTGATAGTGTTAAGTGATGCAGAATTAAGCCATCTTTGCTGAAGTTGTTAAAAAGCTGTTAATTTTTCCACATTTTTAGCCCTACAAAGACCATAATTATGCTTTCTGGAATTCCAAAGAAAATTCAACAAGCACCTCACTCCATCATTGACCCACACAACCATGCAATAAAGACAACCTACACATTCAAATATCTAGTACACTGGCTTTTTAAGTCAATAAACAGTTATTCCACAAAGACAAAGGGAGAGAAAAACTCCCCACTCTTCTGGGCCAAAAGGATTTCCCCTTTTCTATTCCAACCAGCCAGAGCAGCCAGCAACAAATGAGTTTTTTTTTTTTTTAAACTTGAATACGGGCTCCAAATTTTTATGTCTTCAAGAAAATCATGGTCATACAAGCAGAGAGACTACTCACAATCTACTCCAAATGTCATTCCCCCTAGAAGCAAACTCCACAGCATTGCACATGCTCTGTCACACCAAATCTCATTCCCCCTAGAACCAAATTCCACAGCACTGCACATGCTCAGTCACACCAAACGTCATTCCCCCTAGAACCAAACTCCACAGCACTGCACATGCTTTCTCTTCTCAGGTACCTACTCTTTGGCAAGCTCTCCCCATCAACACCGGAATAAGTGATGATTTCCTTAAATTCAGAATGCCAGTAAAAAATCACTTCACCCAAGCCAAATGCTCCTGTTCCAACACAGGAAGTATCATCTAAGCAATCTCATTTCAGAGCCTCATTTCCCCTTCTCGAGGTTCACTGAAAACTGGCCCACTTTAGAAACTAGCACATGTAAAACCAAATGCTGCAATCACAGAGAGGATGGTATACAATTAAAATCAGATGTAAACTTTAATAGCAAATATAAAAGTCATAAAATATCACAAATAAAATGCGATTAAATAAATGAATAAATAAATAAATATATATATATATGTGTGTGTGTGCACTAAAGAAGGCATCAAGCTGAAAGCAGTCACCTTAGAGCATTTATACATATATTTTACCATTTTTATTTGTGATTTTTCTTTTTATGACTTTTATATTTGCTATTAACGTTTACATCCGATTTTAGTTGTATACCATCCTTTCCGTGGTTGCTGCATTTGATTTTACATTTGTTTGATTTGGTATCTTTATCAAGCTGCATTCAGCAGTTTGTGCGCTTTACCATACACTTTAGAAACTGATGCATATATTGTATACACACTGCTTGATGTATGTAATTATTCTAAGATATTCAGTTATTGCTTACAGTTCTGTATTTTATGTTTGAGAAATGCTTTATATTTCTAATGGGCTGTCTGTAAATAGTCAATACTGATTAGTGCACTAGCCCAGTAAACAAAGATAAATACATTTTCCCATTAGTTCTGCATTATGAGATATAGTGTTTAGTAGATGGAAGGAGCTATAGTTTCAGTTCTAGCAACGTTGAGCAGTTTCTAGTACATTAAACCAGGACTGAAGCTGAGAAATCCAGAGAATATTCCTAAAGTGTAAATAATGTCAGAATATTTATACAATTAATTTGCATAATTAATGCAATCCAGGAGCTTACTATGTTTGTAAATTAGCAAGTTCAGCTATTACACAACTAGGTGGAGGGCTTCTCCACTCCTGTAAGCCTTATTTGCACAGTAACATCCTCCCCATCAGGCCTTATTTCATGTAGAATATGGCCTGATTTTCTTACTCGTATACAACTTTTTTTTTCTTATGTAAAACAGTTCTTGCACCTAATTCTTCATAGCTGGTATAGGGGATTCAATTATTATATCTGCAATATAGACACAGTATACTAGTATTTGTCTAAACATGCACATACACAGGGAGGTTCATATATACACATATTAACATACGCTAGGGCAGAGACACAGTACGTCACACATTCAGAAACTCAGACCCACAACCTGACAGATGCCCAACGGTCTCTTTCTTGACCATCTATACATCAGATTTCTCATTAAATTAAAAAAAACACACTGCAAAGCATCTCTCATTCCACATCCTACATACCTCACAAGTGCCGCTGATTGTGCTTCATATTTTTGCTTTGTCCCTTGCAAGAGGTTTATTTTTCTATTAAATTTATGAGTAGCAATGAATTAATCCAGACAATTTCATTTGTGTTATTGTCCATATGTATATTAAATCAAAATTTAGGGTAAGTAATACTTAACTTCCTTGCTAAACAATTCCAGAGACAATAATAGGATCATTTTTCAGTAGGCGCGTGCACACATTTTCTCCATCTCTCTGTCATACATGCACCCACACATGTATACACTCACCTAATACTTTTATTAATTTTTCCCAATCTTGCTGAATACAGCTTTTTTAAGTCCATGTTGGTGAATGGACAACATAATAGGAAGTTCTTATACCTGAGCAGCAATTTCTTAATTAATATTAACCTGGTATTAATTAATGAACTTATAATCCTGTGATAACTTTGTAAATAGTAAATAAAATAGAAAAAAAATATATAAAATCATCTGACCTATAAATTAATAAATATGAAAATAACTGGTTTCCTCCCTAAAGTAGTCAAGGGAGATGATGTGAGGTACACGGAAAGATGATGGCCGAGATTTTCAACTTATAATAAAGATTCTGAGCACTTGTTTAGCTTACTTATTCATAATTACTCACTGACTTTTTTATTTTGATGCATACTAAAAATATGAGACAAATTAATATGAATCAGAAGTATGAGTTAAGGATTGTTAGTCTAATGGAGAGTTTGTAAGCTAGTTCGTTCATCTTTTTCAACAAGGTAGGAATATGTTATTCCATGGAAGAATGTTTTACGGTTATATCATTAGGTAATTTTTAATTTGTTTTAAAAGTTTTGCCCTTAGCTGAAGATTTCATATTGTTCTATATGTGGTATACAAGTTCTGTACATTAATGCAATTTCAATATAACTGTGTTTTGTTTTTTCTGTTTTATAAATGTCCAATTTTAAATGCATATCTAATGGATTGAATAATCCAGCAAAAAAGGGGAGTCTGTTCAAATACTTGTAGTTACATAAAGCTCAAAAAGTATTTCTATAGGAAACAATTACACAAAGATATAAATAAAATTTCATAAAGCTCAAACAGTATTTCTATAGGAAACACATTTACACAAAGATGTACACAACATTTCATTAAAGAATTATTTGGTTTTAGCAGATTTCAACTTTTAAGCTAAAAGAGGTGGCAACCTCATTTTATGGAAGAACTGACAAGTAATGCCAAAAGTTAAAGATACCTATATTGATAAAAATATGTTAAGCACTAATATAATTGAGTTGAGGAGACAACTATATACTTTCGTGAACTCGTATTGGATTCCTGGGGTTGCAGCTAAAGATGCAAAAAATTAAACACTATAACCCATTACATGAAAGGTGAGGTTATAATGGCCGATTTTAATTGTATTTTATCAGAAATATTCTACTACAGATAGAAAGCTGACAATTGCATCTTCAGGGAAACACTTAATGAACTTTGTAAATCTAATGAATTTAAACGAGATATATATATATATATATATATATATATATATATATATATATATGAGTTAAGTAAAGCAAACTCACTTCAATTTACCCATTATTCATATAGATATGCAACACAATGCGTAAATGAGCGTACCTTCGTTGAAGGTTGTGCGTCAGGCCTGGCAAGCCGGTACGTAAAAAATCAACTGCCAATCATTAGCGGACTGGAGTTCCACTGTGGTGACCCCTAACCGGGAAAAGCCGAAAGACACGATATGCAACACAATTAATAAAATTTTTGTCTCAATCACATATCAGAAAAGTTTCAATAGTCATGTTCATTATCAGACCATAATGCCATAACCGTTATTATTATTTTAAAAGCTAACAATGTATTGCATCACAAGAGATCGCCAGTGTACATTATTAAAAGGATTCAAGGATTGGTAGGTTAAAAACATAAAAAAATAAACATGCATGTTAAAGTATTTGACATTGCTCTGTGGGATTCACTAAAGGGTTACTTAAGTGGAAGAGTTACAAGGTGGTATATTAGTAAAACAAGAGAATGGAGCTAAACAGACACACTAAAGTTAAATCTAAAACCAAATGACATAATAAGTCAGTCTGAACTTAAAAAAAAACTTAAAATACAAAATATGTTGAAATTCTAAATCCAAGTTTCAATAAATGTGGAGAAACAAACTTCCGGCATATTTTGTAAACCAATTAAGCTTGCATAAGCTTGTTCTTATATCAAAGAAAATGAATAAACTAAATGACATCAAAGAAATTATAACAAAAAAAGGAAAGGACAACAAATATTAAAGGTATGATGGGTTTTAAAATATTTTATGAAAATTTAAATACAAATGACCTAGATGACTCTGATAGAGCTGAAAGTTTTCTAAGGGAAAATGTAATAAAACAAGTAAACAAAAAAAGCTAGACCATTCACTTTAACAGAAATAAAAAATCAAAGTACAACAGTTAAAAAAAATACTAAGGTGCCAGGCTTAAATGATCTTATAAGAGATCTATATAAAATACTATCAGATGATGTAGATAGAAATAAAAACAACTGCTGAAGTCACCCCATCATGGAAATATTTTCTATCACTTATTTTAAAACAAGATAAGGATCCTACAGTGTTTGTCATACAGATCTATTTCACTTTTAAATGTAGACTGCAAGAATTAATATACTTTAAACTAATTAACAATGATCACACTGGGTTTATTTTGAATAGACAAGTACAGGATATGATAACAGTACATATATTAAGAGACTATGCAAACAAAATGAAAAAAAAATAATAATTTCCATCATTAGTCTCGATTTAGATAAGGCTTTTGAATCAGTTAATCGGATGTACCTGTTTAAAACGCTGAAAGAAAACATTTCTCACCTGAGCAAATTACATCAATTTTTAAGTTATATAACAAGTTTTGTGCTTATGTTAAAATATGTTCTTTTATTTCTAATTTCTTTAAATTACAAAAAGGCCCAAAACAAGGCTGTCTATTATCACCTTTACTGTTTGCATTAACTATAGAACCCATTGCTAATATCAGATCCAATAAGAACATTAATGGTATAAAAATAAAAAAAGGTTTAAAACTTAAGATTCAGCTCTTTGCTGATGATATTTTACTAACAAATGAGGTTTTGGAAAAAATCACTTTCTCCATGGACATATTTATTTCAGGAGTTAGAGGGAGTTAAAATTGGGTTGGGGTAAAGAGGTTGCTAAGTAATAAAGGGAGGCCGATTAATCTCTGGGAAGAGAAGGGTTAATTTATTATGGGAAAGTTTAGAGGAAGTGAAGCAGATGTAGGGTGAAACTTAGGGGCTTTATACGAGTGTAAATGGGAAGGGGAATCATATTTAGGCCTGATCTTGTTATGCAAGCTTACGTCCAACATGACCTGTAGGTAACTCAGGGGACAGTCTGGGCTTGGAATAAATGCAGTGTGCATGGTGCAGGTGGCTAATAAACCTATAATGGAATGGGGCTAAGTAATACATTTGTGTGAGAGTGTGTGTGTGTGTGTGTGTTTGTTCCTTCTATCTCTGCTCTTTTGGTTTCCACAGGAAGGGCATAGTGGGTTTGTGAGGGATGGCAGGGCTGTGGCTATGATTCTTGGGTTGGTTCAGGTTTGAGTTTACAGTTTAAAAAAAATATGGGGGGGGGGGGTATGGTCATGGCCAGACTGTTTGGGGTAGTTTTCCTTTGGAATGGTGCTGTTTGTGGTTGTTAGCGGAGGGGTGCATTCCAGGATGGGGTCAGTCTGAGCGTCTCTCATTGTGATGCCAGGGCCTGGTTTCAATGCATCAGGTGCTTGGCTGGTGATTGCAGAGGAAGGGGAAACAGGAACAGTGCTAGCCATGGTGGTACCTGGTCTCTCGTCATTCCAAGAATTAGGTTTGTGACATATTGTTGTTTCTCCACAGCATGGAAGAAGTTCCAAAAGACTATTGCATGGGCTGTAGCTGCCTGTGAGTAATGGGCATTCACCGTGCATGCATGGTGTGGGATAACTTATGGGGAAGGGTTTGCCATACCTCTCAACTGTCCTGATTCTCTCAATGTCCAAATTATGCCTAATACGTTTGGTCTACTCCTTGTAACTTTTGTAGGTTTTGAGGTAAATTGGCGAGATGATCTAAGTATCAATGTTACTCAGGTGGTTTTCTATTAACCTAAGTAGGGGGAGAATCAGGACATACACAGCCTTTGAAAATGCATGTTAATGTAACTTTTGTTATGCTAGCAGCTATTTAAGTCGATAAAAGCAATGAGTTAAAGCATGGTGATGTGGGCTTTGTCTCCTTATTGTGCCAGGTGGGATACAGCTTTCTTGCACTAATGAGTGGAGAAGTAATGTGGAGAAACAGTTGGCCAGAACCTTGTGGTGTCATCCATATCTTTTGCAACAGTCCAGATTTTCAAACCTTGTGGGAGGTTGGCATAATGGTTAAGGTGTTTCCTTGAGAGTACGTGGCTTGATTCACACCTTTAAGGTAAACTGACAAGGCTTAAGATGGCCCACAAGAGCAGACATCCAAGTACTTGCTTATGAAGGATGAATCTGAAGAAGAGCTCAAATGATAATGAACTGTTTTAAAAAAGTAGTACAGTTGTGTTTCAGACTTCAAATGCCCAGAAATTATGTTAACTCAAACCCTATTATTCTAGCAAGTGAGGATGGGGGGAGCAGCATTTCTGAAGGGGCAGTTAACTCAGGGCTCAGAGGAAGTTCAAAGGATGAACTGCACTGGCCCATTCTAAATGGAAGTCAAGCAGTTGTGTGTTTTCTTTTTCTTCTCCATAGGGGGTGTGAAGTCTTAATGTGTCTCCCTTTTTCAGTGCAGATGGCGACAAGGCAGAGTTTGCAGCATAGGTGGATGGCCATTGTGTTGCAGGCAGAGCAGCTGTTCCAGGATATACTTCATGCGGAGTCCGTGATGCCAGATGAATCTGGGGAGTTCAGTTGGAAGAGATGATGACCAGGTCGTTGGTTTGAGGGAAGCAGACACTCCAGTCGAGGAATGATGTTGCAGTGGCTCTTTCAACTGCCGGAGTGATGCATGATGGAGCGGCAGGTAATGGCCTATTGTTTGGCATCCCGATAGGTGGGGAAGGCTTGGAGTGGGTTAGGAATAATTGTGGGATAGTTGAGGATGAGGTGTGTCAGGGTCTGGTGAAACTGTAGGTACTATGGGGGAGTGGTACATAGGCTTAACGTGCAGGGTCAGGGTGAGGCAGTCAGTGAGGAGGATAGTGTAGGGTTTAGTGGGAGCTTGAAGTCATCCATAGCAGGAGGGGGATTACTCTCTGAAATCAGGCCAGATTTTGGCAGATGGTGAGTGATTGGGGCATGGGGCAGGGCCAGTTTTTCTGTCCCCTCACATACCAACCTCAGTTAAGGAGAATATTTGAAGGGGGGGATATGCTGATGTCTTTGAATTACTTTATGTGGAAGGGGTTCAGCTATTTGTGGAATCAGAAACTGAGAATAGCCAAGACCTTTAGGCAGCATTAACACCTTTACGGAAGAGGAGAGGAGAGTAGTTAGGTTGTGACCCAGGATGTGGGATAACTGGACATTAGGTTTTGCATACTACATGGCAGTTTGGTTGGAGAAGGATGCTGCTTTGGCTTTAACACTTTTGAAATACTTTCTTAAAATTCAGGAGGCCCAGCATTTGCGTGACAGGACTGCTTGGTTGTGGTATGATTAACGGTTTTGGAAGCGGAAGGCAGTTCATCACACTCTCCATTTGTAGATTTGTCATCTGGATATATGGTTAGCAACTATGACAGCTTTTGAGCAGTTAGTAGGGGAGAGGATAGGGGAGAAGGGGTGGTGGTTATGTTGGGCTTTTAATGCGGGATGTTGTTCATGGGTAGGGTGTATGTTTTTGTATGCTTACTCAAAGTGTGCTGAGATACACCTGGTGGAGCTGTGTGGTCAGCGGGAGGGATATTTGGTGTCTTTGGGTTCACTTTCCACTGATGTGGGAGTATTATCTTCTTTTCTGGGTTTTCTGAATCTATGACGTAGGGGGAATTTTCAGGGGCTGCAGGAAGGGGTATCCTTACAAGGGTCAAGGGGATGGTTGGGTGAAGCATTCTCTCATTAAGGTGCAATCACAGTGGCTAATGCTCCAGCAATTTCCTGTTTTTTTCCTTTAGGAAGAAATAATTGATGGGCTTTCCTGGGGTGTTTTATTAAATCAATGGTTTTGAGGGATGGAATAGTCTATAAGAATCTGGAATATGTACAGGGAAGGAGGATATCTTGGATGGTTTGCTAGAGAAGGAACAGCAGGCAGTAGCTTTTTGTGTTCTTTTGATAGTCCTCCCCCCCCTTTGACAGTTTTAAGGTTTCACTGCTAGGTCTGGTTCCTAAATAGGTGGCCGGAGAATTCTAATTGATTCATCATCCATCTTATCCAGAGGGGAATTTCATTAATGATTTTATTTCAGTAGAGGATGCTAAGGTTAGTTATGCATCTTTGGATGATGCTATGAAGGTTATTTAGGAGTGGTTGGTGAAGGTGGACACAATCTGCATTTCATCTTTTGCTAATACTGTCTGAAGAGTGGCCATTGTTGGGAGCAAGTTTTACTTTAATAAGGCTATACCAGTGGGATGCTCAGTGGCCTGTGCTACTTTTGAGAAATTTAGCACTGTACTTCACTGGGTTTGGCAGCAGTGGGTGGAAACACAGAGGGTGGTGCATTACCTGGATGTTTTCTTGAGAGTAGATGAAGGATTTGGGGGAGCATTGGTAGGTTTACAATAGTTTTTCAGATGTGTGATGAGTTGGGAGTCCTACTGGCTAGGCAGCAGATGGAAGGCCCAGCTAAGAAATTGGAATTTTTGTGTTTACTAGTAGATGCAGAGAGTTTTTTTTTTGCTTACTGGCAAACAAGATGGGCCATTTGAAGGAGAAGGTTGAATGGGTGGTGTCCAAAGATAAGGTACAGATCAGGGAGCTTATGGATTTTACAGGTCAGGCAGTTTATTTAGGCCATACTTTTTGAAGGTCAATGGCCTTATATAAAGGGGGGAGAGCAACCATCATTGGGTCAGGATTATTAAGTTAGTGTGTGCTGATATGGCTCTTTGGTTGACCTTTTGTGGTGTTTACTTTTGGCAGACAGATTGGGTTGGTGAAAGGAAATTGAAATTATTTACAGAAGCAGCTGGAATTTACTGTAATGGATGCATTTTTTTTGGGGAGGAATAGTTTGCGACTTGTTGGCCAACAGATTGGGGGGATGAGTCGAAAAGGGATGTTACCTTTTTGGAGCTAATGCCAATCTGGGTTGTGTCTAATCTGGCAGGAACAATTGTGGGGAGACGGCGTACTTTATTATACTGACAATATGGCAGTGATGTGAGCTTTGCAGGCAAAGCCTGCAAGGTCTGAATTGTTATTGTTAGTTTTATGTAAGTTGGTTTTGCAGAGTTTGCTAATACATTTCTCTAACAGGAGTGCATGTTACAGGAGTCAAGAATAGGATTGCTGGCAGTTTGCCTCAATTTCAGTTTTCCAGGTTTCAGAAGTTAGTCCCCAGAGTGGAGGAGGAGCCAATGTTCATGCCAGACAAGGTATGGCACCTTGGGTTGACCTAACTAGGCAGCTGGTTAAGCAATCACGGACATCATCTACCAGGAGGGCATACGGTAGGGCATTATATGATTTTGATAAATACATTTCACAGTTGCCAGAGTATGAAGGGGCTTTGTCTGAGGAGCTATTATTCAGATTCTTGGCTCATGCTTGGGGGCAAGTAAGGTGGTGCAGTCTTTCAAGATGAACCTGGCAGTGATTAGTATATTTGTGCAGGTGGGTGGATTGCATGATTTCACGAAGTCCTGGACAGTGGCCAGTGTGGTGAAAGGATGGGATAGAGTGGTTGGTGTGAATATGAATGTGTTAGTTTCGTTTCACTGAAGGGATTAGTTTTAGTGGTGGGCGATTCAGTGGATTACGTTTTGTGGGTAACATTGTGTTTACGGATGTATTTTGGATAATTTCAGGTGTCAGAACTGTTAGGCTCATTAATTTGGAAAAATTACCATTTTTTTTTTTCAGGGTCAGTGCATATTTGATTATGTAGGGTCTAAAACAGATCAGTCAGGGAAGGGCACACAGTTAGCTCTTGGAAAAAACAGAAGTGATGTCTTCTGTCTGGTGGGTTGGACTGAGATCAATGAGGACTCATGTGGAGTGTTCTCAAGATTTCTTTTTTCAACTGAGTGGGGGTAAGGTGGTAATAGGTAATGAGAAGGGTTCTGCGTTGTATTGGTTTTCCAGGAGAGAGGTTTTCCACTCATTCTTTTCATATTAGTAGGGCTTCAGATTTAGTGAGGGCAGATCACATTAGGTCATCCAAAGGGTGGGGCAGTAGTCTTTAAATACCTTTTTATCTTACCTCATTCACTCTAATGGAGCTCAGGAAGTTTGCACTTTAACTTCCAATGGGCATAGCCTAAGACTTTTCACAGAATCAAATTATGTCCTCACATTTCAAACAAATGTTCATGTCTCTGGAACCATAAGGATTATGAACGTATAAATGGCAAACACTTCAACAAAATATTTTTATAGTGGTAGCAATCTTTAGGTTTTTGGTCTTAAACCAAATTGTATAAGTCATAGTAAACACAGTAATTATAACATGTGTAATATTTTGTAAACAACGTACAGTATCTCAACAACCACTCAAGTTACACACATACTGTCAGCAACATTGTGCTCATCTACCTGAGAGATTTCATATGAGGCTAAGGAGTTCTGTGTTACTTGGTGGCTATGTTTAGAAATGTGAAAATTATAGCTATATAAATTAATATCATAAAACAACAGTTAATAACTATTTACCTGCTTTAAGATTAAATATTTTAAAACTGTGTACATAGTATGGTTTTGCAATTATTGATGCAAATATAAACAAGCAATATTTGACACCTAGAGGCATCATTAGGAGTTAAATGAAGATGCACCTGGAGGCATTGCTTGGGTGTAAAGAGTTATATCAGGTAATGTGTTTTATTTATTAATTAATACATAATTTGTTTTCTGTCTTTCAGGCAAGGAGATTGTCAGATTGTCATTATGGGCCATTCATATATTCATTGGATGGCAAAGAAAGCTGTTAAGATGGATGGCAAAGAATTGGGTTTGCATCGACTAGGGTGGACATTTAGGTGGCACGATGTTAGAGGTCTTGGGTGGAATCAGCTTATGGATGAAGTTGCATTTATGCAGTCACAGGTGGGGCTTCCTCATATATTCATGGTACATTTGGCTGGTAATGTCTTTGGAATAATTCCTAAGAAGCAGTTTGTGTATAGGATAAAGGAGGTCTGGTTATGTTGCATAAGTTATATCCAGGCATGTGCACTGTATGGTTGGAGACAGTACTGCTTTTGTTTTGGAGGAATGCTGCTAGTTTTAAGGTGTTGGAGCAGACATGAAGGTTTATTAACTGTTTACTGGCATGGCAGTTGGCTGCTTTGGGTATGCATATGATAGAGGGATTTTGATGACAGGGGACCTGGTTTGGTTTAGAAATGATGGATTGCACTTGAATGAGTTTGGCTTAGATCTTACTGAAGAGGACCATGACAATAGGAAATCTACAAAATTCATTAGAACATGTAATTAGTTCTGAGTCAGTTTGAAGAAATCTCAAACTTAAGATTTAATCATAATAAAACAAGTACATTAACATTAAAAAAATTCAGACAAAAAATATTCTAACTTCAAATGGAATAGCAAACAAATGAAATACATTGATATAACTATGTCAAACTGTAAAGAAATTATACCAATTTTCAACATATTGTTGATAAAATTTAAAGTTTATTCACAAATTGGAATAAATTCCTCTATCATTGATGAACAATACTTATTAAGATGGTAATTCTCCCTAAAATATTGTTTGTCTTACAATCTTTAGTACTATCTCCATCAAAAAAATGATAAATAATATTCTACTTACATTTTTTGTCATCTTAAAAAAAACAAGAGTTTACTTAGTTGGGCACAGAAAAGGTTGGGATAATTTTAGAAAAGGATTCCCTGATATTCATTTGTATGCTACTTCAACTACTGTAAAAGTTATAGTGTTTATGATTAAAAATTGAAACAAATACATCAAGAAATATTAGCACATATCACGACCAGTCAATCAAATAGGCCCTAATACTTGTGTCTTTTAACAGATTTTTGTGCAAATGGAATTACACCCTCTTCTCAAATTCCCTATTTAAACATCATTTCTTTTTTCCAAAGCTTCACAAATTCTAAACATTGTATTAAAGACTTAAAATCTTCTATATTTCCAATTGCATATACAAACGATGGCTTAGAAACTCATAACTTCAATAAAATGCTAGCATTGAAAAACAATTGGCATCAATGTTTAAATTGTACTGATATAGATAATGTTGAAAATTTAAGGTACAAATAGTCAAGAGTCTGAAAAATGGTTAATTTTACAAATACTTAGAGACTATGTGAACACAGGGATAAACAAGATATTTAATCTAGATAAGAAATCTCTCCCCAAGTTATTGGAATTCTTAATATCGATAATAATGCAATGAAAAATAAATCTTATTTGTCACACAGTTATACATTTTTTAAGCTAGATTTCACATATTTAGACAATTCCTATTGCAATTATTCTTCTAAAATTAATAAAGACATGCCTGAAGAATACAAGAAAATAATAAAATCTACAGATAAAACCAAATCTTCATTATATTAAAAAAAATTTCACTTGGAAATTCTTACTCAGAGCTTTTGTCATGCCTAACAAAATTACAATTATGTACAAATCAAATAGAATTAAATGCTGGAAATGTGATTCTGTAATAACAGCTGATTGGGTGCTTATGGTATACGATTGTGAAATTATCTCCCCTTTTTGGAAAGAAATTAGCAACTTCATTCAAGCTCTATGGTCAGATAGATGTAATATTTCTAAATCTTTGGTTTTATTTAATGCTCCAGTTCCCGAGAATTCTGAAAACCCAAGTGCCTCTTCTTTGGTCTATTCTTTCTATTGCCAGAAATGTAATTACTAAAAACTGGAAAAGTAAAGTTCAACCTCTACTGTTGAATTTTACTATGGCATAAATTGCTTGCAGTAGTGAATTGCATACTATAAAGGTAAGAAATTCTAATATTACACAGTCATATAAATCCTTGCTTAAACTTGAAGATTTGCTTGAAAAATATTAATTGTTGTTGATGTGTGTAACTTTGATATATTGATCAAATGTGGGCCTATGTATAAATGATTTATCAACTGTTTAAAAAAAAAAAAGAACAACCTTCAGATAATCACAACACATGCTCAGGTAGGGAAACATGAATACTGTTAATACAAAAGTGAATGATCAACTTGCATATCTGGATGGCTTTGGAATTTATGTCTTCCAGATAAAGGGGATCCCACTTTTTCAAAGTTCTTTTAATAGGGGTATGAGCATGCTGAAGCAGACCATGCATCACTTGTAGGGGACTTTAATCACATTCTCCAAAAGTGGTAGATCGTTGGGAACAGATCATCTTAAGAAAGCAGGGTTTACTAATTTCTTTTTCAAAGAACGAATTAGAAGAATTTGCAGACAGAAACACAAATGAGATGTGCTTTTTACCATTTTGAGGAACTGATCTATGTAATAGACAAACTTAAGGAATCTCAACTAGTGAGCTGCCCAGATGTACATAACAAGGAAATCACTTCAACCAGTTAAAGCACATACCATAAGCATAAAGTGTGACAATGGAGACAGCCATGTACATTTAAAATTTCAGGATTTCTGGGGCAAAAAAGAGTTTAGAATAAATTATACAGCAAGTAAAATACAGTTATGGATCAAAGGGAAGAAAAAAAGATTGCTATGCAAGGATGGAAAAAGATAGTGGTGTTTACAGTACTAATGGTAGAGGACAGATAAAGCATACCTAACCAAAAAGAAATAGAGCTAGGGAGTTTAATACAAACAATAGCAAAAACACTGAAATGAGAGAACACATACAGAAAGATTACTCAGCAGTAAAACAGAGTTCAAAAAAGAATTAATGGCAGAATCAGAATTAATAAGTGAAGTAGATACTACATTCAACAGAGACAAAAATACAGAGTGGAAATTCAATAAAAGATTAGCTACAAAAAGGGAACATTATCTACTGATATTAAAAGCAGAGAGAGTTTTATGCATTATATTCAGAAACTTCAAGAAACAGAGAATAGACAAACTGGTAACATTCTAGGTAATGGATTTTAAACAGGTGCTTTTTGGAGGAAAATATAATGGTGGAACAGAAAGTAAAATCCACACAGCTAAAATCTAAATTTGTTGCTGCTGATGGCTATCAACTGATAATCTACAAATGGGAGAGGTCAGTATAGTTAGATGTTTATCATGGGTATATGGACGTATTCCCCAGACTGATTTGACACCTTCCTCTACGAGTAAAGCAAAAATAGTAGTACTAACCAAGAATACGGGGTACACAAGTTATGGTAAAACTGACTAAAATGTTGTCAAAAAAATGTGCTATTGGTTAAATAAGGCTTTACAAAAAAATTAAAATCTCACAGATCAAGGTGATCCCACTCTCGGGGTTGGATCTTTATGCAAGGATGACAAATTTTTGATAAAATTTGCCATAGCCCACAATTTAAGTAAATACAGGCATCTATGTAATCAAATATACACAAGATACAGTAATGCTCTTTGATAACAAAAAGGCGTTTGACCTGGACCTTAATAAAAGTAGCACTGCAGTTTAGTAACCTTGGGCCTAAATGTCTAAACTGGTTAGAATTTTATATAAAAATATCAAACCTGATATAATCAACTGGGAGGCATCTATAGAGGGCAACATTAATAGGGGAACATGAAATGGTGCCATCTCCAAGATCTTTTTCTAATAATGGAGTCATTACATTAAGTTAAGAAGTTTTAAAAAATGCAAGACAAAGGATGGTGAAAAATATCTTTCTTATGTTTTTAGATGGTTCTATGTTGAAGGTGGAACATATTGCTCAAATCTTGGGATGAGTATCTGACATGCTTATGGAATTTTTATCCATTTTCTGGTTTTGTTACAATGAAACCCAAACACTCTTCAAGAGCTAAGGGCTTATTTAGACATGTGCTAATTAAGGAAAAGACCTTTCCATAACATTTAGTGTTGGAAATGTAAAAGAATCAACAGATAATTCATGAAATTTGCAATCCAAATTATGTTAACTTTACTAAATTTAAGCATTTTCACTGGCAAAAATAACTGTAAAAAACAATGGAATTGTCACACACACACTACACATGCTTAGACAATAACTTATTCCAGAGGATCCTTGCTTTGTAAAGCAAGACATCTAGGATACCAATAATATTCATAATTAGTTATGTACCTGAGCTGTTCAAACATGCACAAGTGTTACAAAAACACTAACAGTATAGTTCAGGAATTTCTCTCCATTTCTTGCCTTCTGAAATTAAAGGCAATAGGGAGATAGTTTACTGCATTTGTCAAGCACTTATGATGGTTGTTTTTTTATTCATTTTATATGGGTTTTATATAGTGTGACACAGAATGTGTCATTAAACTTTTAGTCTATTTATAAATATTTAATATTTCATGTATTTATATATTTGGATCCGTTTATGAAATGAAGTTTCCTTTAAGTGCAATAATGATCCTGTTGGGATGTCATTTCCCACTTCAATTTGACTGGTTAGGTAAATGGGTGTATTTGAACTTCTGCTTTTAAAATAACTGCTTTTAGTGTGTGGTACTTTGATAGTCTCCAATATTTGATGACAAAAGTGCTTATTTTATTGTGTTTTTCTGTGAATAAAAAGTGACTACAAATTCTCCTTGTGCTTTGGATTTGTTTGCAAATTATTTTGTGGTCCAACGTGTGCCTGCCAGATTTTTTTTTGTTTTTCTGCAGTTTGTGATTCTGGTGTATTTTCATAGTACAATTCAGAATGTAGTGTTATGCAAATGTGCAAGACTGCAAGATACACCATGTGTAACTGAATACAGTACAGTGCATCAAATGGTGACCAAAGTAACAAAATCTTAATAGGTAAATAGAGACTAAATTTTGGTCTGCCCAGAGTCCTTCAGTCTGCATCGCTACTTTTTCTTTCAATACTGCATCTCAATATTTCAAAGATGACTGGTTTCTCTTTTGCTATATTTCTCATCTCAACATTACACTAGTTACATGAGCAGACATTCCACCATTTTCTACTGTATAATGACATGATTCATTTTACAGATTGCTTTGCAGTAATATACAATTTGACATTCTTTTTCAAGTATTTTTTCTCCTGGTTATTACTGCAGTTTGTATTTTTTAGCATGCAAATGCACACAGCAGGATACATATCCACTGTAGGTGGAATGTTGCACTATGTCTACACATGACATTTCTGACTCGGCAGGTACTGGGGAGACAACTTCATATACCTGCATATGTACACAGGTGTAACCATTACTGGTAGAAGGCTTACTGTTATCTGTAATGTGCATCACACTGGGTGGGCTCCATTAGATGTGCAAGATGCTTTTGAATATGCTATTAATGATTTAATTTCACGACGAGGCTTGTAACATTACTGAGAGGACATTTACACAAACAGTTAACATACTGTCCTTTTTTATCACATACTAACAATGTCTCTGTTGTGATGAGACTGAAACAGACAGACCAGCACAACACAGCAGGTTGGAGCACCTGTCCCTCTGGCATGCTTTCTGCTTATCCTTTCATTGTCAATTTTCAGCTCCTATTTTTATAATTTGCAATATTTTTAATGTTTTTTTTTATCCAATTTTGGATCCTTCTGTGGGTCCATAAATGGAAAAGCAAAATTATATTGCAGTCCATCACTGCAACCGTTTGTGATTATTCTCTACATGCTATACATCTTGCGACAGCCTCCTCTGCAAGGAGGAGGGGCACCTTTCAGTGGGTAACCCAGAATGTGCACTGGTATCTGAGCAGCACCAGCTACAGAGACTGGTGAATGTTATAATGGACAGAGTGACTGAGAGGTACATCCTGTATCAGTACATCCTAGTAGTTCAAAACTATGCACATTCTGACCACTGAGCCACCAGGAACCAACTCCCAGAAATTATACGAGAATGCCAATCCTCTCACCCTTAGCCAAAGGTCATTTAGCTAGATCAGACAAATTTGAACATGTGCCAGTCAGCCAGGATTCTCTCCTCCTCTGTGTGACCATCCTGTTATGCCACAACCAACCCTTAAGCATTTTCCCACATCATCCTCATCACCATTTTTGTATCCTCTGCCAATCTGTCTTCTCCTCTCTTTGTGAGCCCTCCTTATTGTGTGGTCATCTACCTCATCTGATTGTCCTGTTAAATGTTTTTATTGCAGTCATAACCCTTCCTTTCCTGTATACCCTTCTGGACATTCTCTCCTATATTGCAATATAAGGGGTCTATATCCACAAAAATGTCTTTTTCTCCCACCACCTCCTACTCATTTCTCTGTTTTCCTGCTTATCAACTCCTTTCCACTTTTGTATTATAAACTGTTTTTTTTATATAAATGGACACCTTCATATTAAAGCTGCTGACACAACTTGCATTCCTAGGCCAAGGTATTCAGAATACTTCTCAGCCACTTCTTGTAATGTCCATACAAAACCATGCTTCATGATTTATTAAACCTTATATTTTCTGAGAAAACAAAAATAATCATTAACAAATCCTACAATCTGAACGCACAGTCATTATTTTTTCCTGCTGATGGCCATTGATGTCATCTTTAATAATTACTCTTTTTTTATACGTAATCACTTTGTCCATCTTTAACATTTACAACGTTTTTATGATTCATTTTATTTTATTTGACATTTGCTTATTAGGAAAGTCTAACTGATTTAATATCCCATTTTCAGTGGAGGCCTAGGGAGAAAAGCTGCACATTGACAATGTATGTTAACAGTTAAAGTTATTGCAAATCCTACTATACAAGAATGATGTGGGAACCCATGCATGCATAGCAAGAATATTTGGACAGCTATAACAAGCTGAAAAAGAGCATTGCCAACATATTAAGCATACCCAAGTTGCAGTTCATAGAGATGACATTAAACATACTGAGAGTACACTGTTCAGAACAAATATGACTAGATAATATATCCTAGAAAAAATACATTTGATCTTCGTCTAAGAAAGATATTGCCAACACCTTCTCTCTGAACATAGTTGAGGTATGCTGGTGGTGGAAGGAGGGAAGGACTAGTTCAACCTGGGATACTGTAGGAGCAGATTGATATTTTATTTAGATAGTATTTTAGTGGTAGTTTGAAGATGGAGAAGTTAGATGTACATCTAATCTGCAGAGGGGACAGTGCATGAGCAGAGACGTTGGCAATGCAGGTGAAATTTTAAGTTATCAGCTAGAATCACACCAAGGGAAAATTAATTAAATTTCAGTTTTGTTTAGAAACAGTTTTGAAATTTGCTCCATCTGGAGTGCATGATTTGGGGGAAACAGCAATAAATGCATTTATTTAGTTACTTTTGTTAGGGGTGAATATTAGCTGGGGATTATGGAGTCATTTCATAACTGGGGAAAAAGCATCTTGCATATCTAGAGGATTAACTGATCCAAAAAAATCTCTAAACAACAAAAAAAAAAAAACCTCCTCTAAATAAATAAACTAGTTACAATATACTAACTACATCTATCTTCTAAGGCTAAGTATGTTAAACAGACAAGATATGGAACATGCTTCTATCATCAGCTACTAGTTGGTCAAAGCTATAAATTTAAACTGATGAGTGGGGAACAATTTTGGCATGAAGCTAAAACCAAAACATCTTAGAGTACAATTGTTCCCTATTTTTAATTTTATACTCTTGGTTGTTGACAGAAAATCTACTAGATTCAATAATATAGTTGCAAAATTTGCAAGCATGGCATTGTTATTATCTTTCTGTAAAGTACCCTTGAGTTTGTTCTAATTTAAGCGAACACCCCTGGGTCCACTCTAAACAGATGCCAGTTCTTCCAACCTTGGATATCCATATCTAGAGGATTAGACAACTTATTAGGAGCAGATATAAGTTTAGAATCATCAGCATATTGTATGAGAGAGGCTAGACCTATGGATGTATACAGGGTCATTATTAAAGATACATAAAGAGGAGGGAACGAAGAATAAATCCTCAGGGTAACAACCAGTGGAGGCTTGCACATATGGGGAGGACGTATTCTGCTATTTTACAGAGTGGGGCCTGTCTGTTAAATAGTTACTGAACCAATGAAAGGAAAGAGGTTATACTCCAAGTTGAGATACTTTATATATTAGTTTAGAGTGATAAACTGTATCAACAGCTTTTGGCAGGTCAAGAAATGAGGAGGACATATGTTTGCTAGAGTCCCAGTATTTGTTTAGTGTGTGTTGGGTGAAAGCCATATTGGGTTGATGTTGAGAACCAGTCTTGCAGACTATAGTGGAGGAGTTGTTTATGAATAAATCTTTTCAGAATTTTTGAGAGGTGAAAACATTCTAATAGGCTGAAAGTTAGAAATGTAAGCCAAAATGCTACTTTATTTAGAGGGATAATATAGGATTATTTACTTTTTCTTTTTTTTCAAAACAAATGGCTGTTAATTTTACAACATTAATTGGTAATTTAATTTGTTGCATATTTTTTAGCATGGACTCAATACAAGGGAGTTTATTCCACCAATGAAAATCAGCACTTTGTGGCATATAATGTACCTATAACTACATTTAACAGCCATTCCAGAATTTTTTCTCAAATTAGAACACAAAATCTTGATAATCATTCACAGAAAGGAAAACACTGACTCAGTGGCCTATCCTATTAGCATCTTGATAAACAGATGTGTCCAAGAATCTCATGTCCCTGGCCTCTGGAAAAAAGCCATTTTTCCACTTCACAAAGGGGGCTCCTCTACTAATATTTCTAATTTTCGACCCACTGCTATACATTCCCAAGTTCTAAAATTCTTGAAAAATTTTTGCAAAAAACATTTAGACTACCTTCTAAAATACATAGTCTCCCCTACACAGCATGGGTTCCATCCAGGACATAGCACATCTGCTGCACTAATTTTCTTTTTAGACAAACAAGCCTGTGATTCAGTCCCTTTTTTGGTGCTTATCAAAAGCATTTGATACCATCTCTCACTCTAATCTCCTCTCCAAGCTCTCCAGTTTAGATCCATCTCTCCAATCTCTTAACTGGTTCAAGAGCTACCTCTCCAGCAGAGAGCATGCTGTTAAATGGCAGAACTCCTTATTTGCAAAACCCTGCAGGAGTACCCCAAGGATCAATTGTAGGCAATCTTTTATTATTATTAACAACCTCCACCAAGCCATCCAGCAGGCCTCCCTATTCTAGTACACAGATGACTACTATAGTCTAATCAAAACTCAGACATATTGCATAAATCAACCCAGGCAACATTTTTAACTGTGGAAAAATGACTTCACAAAAATCACCTCTCTTTAAATCCCAAGAAGTCCAAACTTATATTTACTCCCGAGAGTAACCCACCTATTAATTTAGCCAGTCTCAAAATCTCCTCACTAAACTCTACCAAAATTGAGTTAGTAACACACATTAAATTATTATGGGTAATAATCGATGAAAACCTCAAATTCAATCTTCACATTCAAAACAATATAAACAGGACTCACAAAAAACTCTGGTTAGTCTATAGACACACGTTCCTCTCCCTCCCTTCTAAACAAACTTCAGGTTCATCTTACCTTTTTCCCTCACTAACCTACAGTGCTCCTTTACAAAGCAATCTACAGTCTTTCCTGATAACAAAACTAGAAACTTGCTATAACAAGACTGCTAAATTCACCATTAATAGCTGAACTGTACGCACTACTATATTGTCCTAAAACAATTACAATGGTTGGAACACCCCCAATACCTTCTCTCCCTTCAGCTCACAACTAAACAAACTGATATATGAACCTTAGGACTGCACTGCACTCAGCTCCTTATTCACCTTCTACAACCCTGTTAGGTCCCTATGATCCAAACACCAATATCTTCTCCAAGTTCATAAACCCAAGCTACCTGCAAGGTCAGTCATTATACTACTGTAACACTGTCAAAATATGGAATAACTTACCTCCTTCTACCCACTTATAACAATGCTCTTCCAACTTTAAAGGATAACAACACAATCATCTTCTCTCCAAATGGACATGCAACTGTTCAATTAAACACACTGCCATTACTTAATTCTACCAACTGAACCACAAAACTGTTTACTCTAGCTTGTGCTTAAAGTTTTCCCTTTGCTCTCCAATGAATTTTAATGTACCACCTTTTCCTCTTTCCATGTCTTTAATTCCTCTTCCTTCCATTTTCTCTAGTTACAGGCATTGTTCTTTACATTTCGTCTTCTACCGCCCTCTCTCTCTCATCCTACTTTCTTCCTTTCCTTTTTGCATTTATAAAAGTAACATCCTCTATGCCTTTTTCAATATTATATTCATCTTCTAACTAGCTGTTCTACTTCAATAACAAAGCCATATGCTTTTTTAATGCTACTTCTTTCTAATCCTGAATTAGTTGCATTTTGCACTGTATTATACTATGACTGTGTGCATTTTGCGCTATATTAATACAAAATTGTCCGTCTTTACTATGATTATGTGCGACCTTTTTGTATTTTCTGTTTTTATGAAATTTCTATGAAACCTTTTGAATTTTGTATAATTTTTCTTTTGTGTAATTTTATGTATTCTTATGCATCTCTCTTCTTACATTGGAGCTTTTCTTCCCAGGCCTCCACTGAAAATGGGATTTCCTGGCCCAGTGGACTTTCCCAGTAAACAAATGCCAATAATGTTACAAAGTTGCTAACCAAAATACAGCCATTCAGCCTTTACTTAGTATAGATTTGTAGCCAATCATGTTCGACAATTAAAAACCATGTTGGGCAAACTAAAGTAATTTAATTAATAACAATTGTATATCAGCTAGCTTTTGGTTTTTGTTCTGATTTTTAGCCGTTCTGTCAGAAAAATGGTTGAAACCTATACATTTGGTATAGTCACTATCATTATCTCTCATCTCCCAGTTCCCCGTACACACTGCAGTTATATCATGAATTATGTTTCTTCATCACTCTCACTAAATTTCGTGTGTATAATACCAGATGGAATGCAGACACTATATAATGTCACATTAGTTGCTCCAAAATATGCTTTTCATGCACACATAATGGCTAAAAAAGATCAATAAATCCCTAAATGCAAGGAACAAGTCTTAAAATTAACAGTACTTTTTTTTCAGCCCTACAAAAGGAAGACAGTGTTCTCGAGCACCAATAACTTCTAAAGAGCAAGTCTTCTGTGTCATTTTCTAAATAATCCATTTAAAGCAACAATATAGGGTGTCATTATTTCTTAATCAAATTATCACACTTTTGAGGGAATGCACAAAGGCATTTTTTTTGCATGGTCAACTGCTGTACAACGTAACTCACACAATGGGGGTGATGCCTGCAAATATTGCAGAGGATATAAAGCAAACTAAAGAAACTCAAGAAGTTTTCTTAAACCATTTTTCAGAGTGCAGCCTTGGATATCATCAATGTCAAGACTACAACAAATCATAATGCTCAACTCGCATATCTTCCAACTCTGATATGACAGAAATTTCATAAAATAAATGGATCTTACAGCACTATAAGGTGGTCTCATACCAGTTGCAACAAACTTAAGTAACGTGGACACTAGATTAGACGACACTGACAAAAAAAGGGCTAGTTGCAATAAAGGTGTTCCTGAATTTGTCAAGGGCAACAAACCATGGGAATACATCACTGCTCAACTGAAAAATATTTTGTAGCTACATATTGTATCTCAGTTAATACATGCTCACACAATTGCTCCCAGAATTCCCAATGCTAGATTCAGAAGACAGTTTATTTACAAATGTCTGAATTACACAGATAAGGAATTTATAATGGTATAGGCCAGGATGTTGGGAAGTGCTTTGAAAACAGGGAGTTGTGAAAACACTGACTAAAGCACAGCTGTAGTATTAAAAGAAAAGCATTCATGTTCATAGAATACCCACATAGCAATATTGCATTGTAGAGCACCACTTATATTTATTCAATAGAATGAGTCAAAAATGCAGTTTTGAAATATGTACAAATTGATGTTGCAGAGTATTTCCACTGTGTTTTTTTATGCTTACTGTTTATTTTGAACACTGAAATGGATGGAGGATGCAATAACATTTGTTTTCTGGGTTTCAGTTTCCAGTGTGTGTGTGTTATAAATGAGGAAGGGTGGGGACTGGGTATAGGTGACTCTGATAGCCATCTGATCCTGCAGTAAACATCTTTTCCAAGTGACATACAACAAGAACAGTTTGAAAGTAGATTGTCCAGGGACTTGTGAGAAACAAAAGGAAGGACAGTAGAATATAATGAAATCCCTAGAAGAATATGTGGAAAAATATCCAGAGATTTCATTAGTGCAGTGAAATCTGAGCAAATGATTGGGGATATATTTTAATTTATGGGGTACGTTGACACCCTATATAGGAAAAATATTTTTAACTACATAAATAAAAACAATTCTAAGTTGATCTGCTTATAAGAAACCAATCATCAAACAAGATTTCTTAAGTCCTGGAATGGGTGAGGGTGCACCAGTTGCTGCAGATCTGCTAAAAGGGTAGTGGCTACTCTCAAACCTAATTCTTTGGGCTGTTCCAATATAAAAGATACAACAGTTTAATCAGGTAGTTGAGTGGTAATGCTGGTGAGAAATGCTAGTCAACTCATGACTGGGAATTTTTATGGCCCAAATGAAACTACCACCACCCATTTTTCTGTGTTTCATAAGGCAACAGATGAAAAAGCAAATGTAGCTGTATTCATTACCGGGGGAAATTTCAACACAGTGACTGAGCTTTCATTTGACTGGATAGGAACAGGAACACAAAATCTACTTTACTGTCTAAAATGTTTATGGAAGGATGGAGAATGATGAATCCCACTGGACACACACACACCCACCCACTTAGGCCCCAATGATGGGGTGGGCTAGGGCAGAAGAATAATGCACTTCGATAAGGAGTACTAAAACGAAGGTTACAAAAATAAACAGAGGTAAATTAGATTTATTATAAGAAAAACTTTCTCAAATTTGTATTATCAGATAATTGACAAAAATGGGAGATGCACAAAAGTTAACGAGACAAAAGGTATTACTTCACAAAAGTTAATATTAACAGCCTCTAAGTTATGGGAAAGAGTGAAGGAATTGTTTATACTGACATTTAAGTACAGATCATGTTTACTGAGTACAGATACAACTCGTATATAAATGAGTTTCTAGCATCAGAAAGGAACTGACAGTTTGTTTCAGATCACGTAACATCAGAAAACTGGACTAATATTGTGGGAAAGATTTCGTTACCCATGATCTCTAAGAGTGGTGCTGAGAAACTAACTTAAGACGTAACACAAGGAGGACTGACTCAGGGTAAGGAGCAAGGCTTAGATGAGTTTATGGTTGAATTTTATAAGGAATTTAAACAAGACTTGGCAATATCTCGTTATATTTTTTTCTTAGTGTGTGAAAGGAAATGTTTTTTTTTCTGGGTAACAAGCATAGCAAAAGTACTAATGCTCTAAAAACAAATAAGGAAAAGACCCCTGCCCAGTAATTCTAGACCAGTATTAGTACTCAATTTGGATCAATTGTCAGCTGCTGTATACAAATCCCTAACTGGTGTTTGCTACAAATGGCCAATTATGCCACATAATAGATATAACCAGATGTAAGAGGCATGAATGACCTCTGCCCCTCATTTGTTATATTCACAGAATTCCTTTTATAGTATTTAAATAAACCTTTTACATCTAGGAACACATTTCTGATATGGGGGCCCAATAACCAACACAATTCACAGATGGCAGCCCACTACAGCTCACTAATCCCAAGACTATACTAAAGACTACCTTTGATGCCCTTAACAAGCTAGAACAACTTACTGGCCTAGAATTAAATGAAAATAAAAGACTGTGTCCATTGTCCAACAAAGCAAAAACTGAGTTAGCTGCATGGGTGGAGGGGACTAAAGAAAATGACAAAACCTTCATGAATATATTTGTACACTTTATAAACATTCCCATGTAAATGTACTGCTCAATCTATAACGTTTCTCAACCAATTGCTTTGCAATTTCGTTTTCCACTATGTTTTTGTATTCCAATGTTTTATTTATTTTTAACTGTACTGTACAGCATTATTACTGTGCAGCTTTCTCCTAGGTCCTGTGCTGAAAACAGACTTCATGACTGTTTGGACTGCTCCAGTTAAATGCAATATCTAAACAAATGCATTTATTTGGTAATACCATCAAACATCCAAACAGAAATGAATTCTAAGCAACTACATAAAGCATTAAGGGACAACATTTGGAGGTGGAAGAAAAAAATCCTTTTTCACTAAATTGCAAATAATGAAGACACCTAGCACTCTGAAAATTATTGTCAAGATACCTTCTGCACTTTCAATTTAGGATTCTAAATAAATTCCAGGCTTTAAAATCAGACCTATTATGGCACAACACCCATTCCAGTATATGAAGGAAAAAGTTAAGCTCAACATCAAACTGAAAGGCCACTGGCCTATCAGACTTTTATAGCTTTAAGAAACAAAAGCCAAGTGTCAGTATATAAACGCAAGATTACATCCCAGGCCATTATGGCTAAAGCTGGAAAAAGTTATAAAAGAAACAAACTGCAATCCAGAGTTGGGAGATAGGGACAGAAACTGCAGTTTGGAGATTGAAGGAATCTACTGGAAACAATAGGTGCCCATCCATTTCTTTTTTGACAAGTTGGGCAGTTACTGAGAAAGATTTGTAATGGATGTGTCTTGTTTAATGAACACAATACAGAGTTATAATACTAGCAAATCTGGGATATGAAATCATATGTTCAGATGGTGGCTATGTATAAATGAGGGAGGCATTACAAATCCACAAACTATAAGATAAGGTGGAAAAGGACCAGCTACCACCTGGGAGTTTGAATAAGAAGTTAATTAACAGTTAGTATTACAGAGGGACTGGGTTGAAAATGAGCTGTTTTTATAAGGATAAGGACATCACCCAGGTTAAGTGTTTAGACATGATCACAGATACTAGGAGAGGAATGTGGTAAATAAATTTCGTGTTCCACCTCTATTATCCAAGTTGCACTTGAATTGGGTTAGGAAGAAACTGTTTCACATGGATGAAAAGCCTATTACAGGAAAGGGGTAGTCTCTGGGATACATACCTGTGTCACCTTCAGGTCCTTATTTATATCACAGGCAAGGTTCAAGTCTTTAGAATGGGTAATTCTAGTGCTGTTTGTTTTGTGGATATGCAGGAGGACCAAAGTGGGGTCTGACAATGCCCTGTATGCCAAGAATAGATCTCCTCTCTAAAGCCTGTAGGAGACAGAATAAAGGGATAGGGCCTTGAGGCAGTCTGCATAGGACATATTACTTGCACCCTGTATTCTTTTAGTAAGAAACCTCTGTGAACTTTCCAGTTGTTGGATATGCCTGGTTAGGTACACACCAAAGGGGGCACTGTACTCACTGATAGGTCTGATGAATGGTGAATGCAGTGGAACAATTATGTCCTTAGACCTAGATGTCATATCTTTGTTTATAAGTGACCTGACACACTGCTAAGACACTCAGTTTTTCCCACACAGGTGCATACTTGCATGTACTTGGGATTAAATCAAAGTTCTACCGGCTTTGTGAATCAAATGTTGTCCCATCCTCATATGGCATGTGGCACTGCAAAGCCAGCTCTGTCCCACCCTCCGTCTGCTTATAGGGGCATGTCAGTCATCCCTCCCTGTTCTGTCCAGGTTGAAACTGTCCATCAAACTTGAGTCAACAAGGAATTAGCCAGGACTTTAGCCATCTATTTCTATCACAATTTCACACATTTTTAACTTAGGGTTAACATCTTATTGCTATTAAAATGCCAACTAAACAGAGGGAAGCTGAGTTTTTTTTTTAATTATTTCATCATTTCAAGGAAATAGACATAACTTGGCTATATGCCATAATTTCAGACACATACCTTTCACATGCACTTTAGCAGGTGACATCTTGAAATTTTTCATTTTTATTAAGGAATTCTATACACACCAGCTGAGAAATTATAAGATTTTAATGGGGAGTTATATGACTGCAATACATAGTTCTCACTATAAGTTTTTAAAAATGTTTTCCTATAGTATCTACAGATGTCATTCTTCAGTCTGACAAATGTTTCATGTATTCTTTTCTATAAGTTGGCAAAAGCACAATTTGCAGTCTAATCATTTTATAAAAGCAACAGATTTTATTTTTCATATGTATGGTAATATAATTTTGTGTTTTCATTCAAAATGATCCTACAGTTGATGGAGAAAATTGTTTGACCAGATTTGTTCCTTAGGGTTGGGAGGGTGGCCTAATGGTTAAGGTGTTTGCTTTACAAACACAAGTTGTAGGGCTCGAGTCTCACAAGGGATAATTGGCTAGGCTTAAAATGGCTCGCAAGGGCAGTTAGCTTAGTAATAACCTATGAACCTATGATATTATGGGAGTCTCAGCTACACCAACAACTTCCACAAATTACCAGTAATTAAGTTAGAAGCTTGAATTTATTGACTACAGCATCATTCCTTAGGCAACTGCCAACTTCTGACTACAAAATTTTGAATTTACTTTACATGAGTGAACTAGTTATATAAACACATCAACTGTAGCTTTTCGGAGTGTGTCTGTGTTGACTTTTAAACTTGCTGTGAAGTGTTCTGTATTCCTCAAGCAAAATTCATTTCAACATGACATATTAAGATTCTCAGATTGTATTCATCAGCTGTGGGCATCGAAGGACTATAATGAATTTTTTTATAAGCTACTGACAATCAACTTTTTTGATAAATGTAGCCTCCTAACATTTTTCAGTATTTCATCTTTCACTGCTAAATTAATTTCTTCAGGTCAGATAATTTGCCACCTTTGCTTGGCATTGCTCATTTGTTGACACTGCTTCTTGATATTAAGAAGCATTTTATCTACTAATCAATAGTCTTACAATACCTGATGGTATCATAAAGCACTAAGGAATAATTGAAGCTTTAAAAAAATGCCACATGACATACCTCAGAAGAGAACTTTCACAAACGTATTTTAGTTTTTATTTGTTAATCAGTACAGTTCATACATAGCACATTTTTTAATAACCCAGTCAGAAAAAAAATCAAACTGTTCCAAAATTGCACAATAAAAATGATTTAAGATTAACAAATTTTAAAACCATGTTTGTAGAGAGAATACACAAAAGTAAGATATATTAGTATGAAAAACAGCATTTACAAAAACTATACGTTAGAAAAATGTGTGTGTGGTGCGTGTTTAGTAATATAGTAAAACGCTAAAGATCATAAAGAAAGCTAAGACAAAAGATGTGACACTTACAGGAGGTAGAAGAGGTTACAGATTAGATAAGGGAACAAACACAGTCACATCCAAAGTGACACATAGCTCACAACACCAATGTACCACCCAACAACAGCCCCTAAGGCAAGACAATGTACCCAACACTTTAGTCATAGGTGACTCTATAGTCAGGCACACTGATGCCCCACTCACCAGGCTGAATAAGGAGAAAATTACAGTCAGCTGCCTGTCGGGTGCCAGGATCCGCCACATAATGCATGCACTGAAGTCACTCCACAACAAGTACAAATACAGCTCTGTCACTGTCCATGTTGGAGTGAACGACTTGAGACGTACCTCCCTGGACTACATGAAGAGAGACATGGTAGAGCTCTCGGATCATGTGGCCCAGGCAGGTATGACCCTAGCCCTGAGTAGCATCCTGCCTTCGCCCAGAATGATACCACAATATAAGGACAAAATGATTGACATATAATGTATTATAATATGTAATGCAATAGACTTTCCCATACATTTCAAACAGAGCACCTCACTGACCCACTTCAAGAGAAATCTTGATGAGTGGATGGGTAATAGAGAGTTCAATCAGGGGATCGGTCCAGTGGCTCTACTCGACAGATGCTACTAGAACTAAAGTTGGGTGGCACGATGCCAGGGTAATCCTATGAGCTATGCTTGTTCAGGCTCCAGGGCCATTAGCCTAGTACACACCTATAAACCTATGAACCCCAGGGAAAACACAAACTCTTAGATTTAAAGAAAGTATTAAAAATAATTATCACTGAATGTAATTTTTTCCCTAAAGGGAACTTAATCTGCCCAGCACAGAAAAGTACAGTTTTGTACCTACCATAAATGTAGATGTTCGAAGATCCACATTGCTGCAGTCCTTACACTTGGGTAGTCCGCTGTCCTCGGTCGGCCCGAATATCAAAGTATAAGGCTGGCGTCGGTCAAGGCGCATTTGACTGACATCAGGACGTCAGGGTACAAATGCGCATGACCGACGTCATATCCTCAGTCTTTTCTTGCCCCAGATGTCAGAAGACCCTAAAAATAAAGGTCACAACCAAAAGACAGCAAACAAACAAACAACCACCCTTGCACTAATTATATGTACAATATATATACAATATACACAAAATTTACAACCCAACCCACACAACCACCTCTAACTACAGAGGGGAAGGAGGGAGGGTAAATTGGACTGCAGCAATGTGGATCTTCGAACATCTACATTTATGGTAGGTACAAAACTGTACTATGTTCTTCATCTCACATTGCTGCAGTCCTTACACTTGGGTAGAATCCCAAAGCAGAGGTAAGGGAGGATGGCCAAACTATAAGGAAGCAGGAGCTGCCAAAATGCCCTGCAAAACAGCAGTGGCAAAACCAGCCCTGGATTTCGAGTAAAGTGGTAGGTGATAATGCCTAGAGAAAGTATGCACTGAACTCCAAGTAGCTGCCTCCAAAATATCCTTGGTTGCCACCCCCCTCAAAAAAGCTGTCGAAGTGGCAGTAGCCCTAGTGGAATGAGGCCTAATCCCAGCTGGAATCTCCTTGCCATGATGGGAATAACAGAAAGCAATGCAAAACCCAATCCATTTAGAAATAGTTTGTTTTGACACAGGCTTGCCCTGAGAACTCAAAGCAAAAGAAACAAATAACTGCTGAGACTGCCTAAACCCTTTAGTTCTGTCCAAATAATATCGCAACTGCCTGTGTACATCTAAAGTGTGCAAAATCTTTTCCCCTTTATTTTGGGGATTTGCATAAAAAGTGGGCAAATGAATAGTTTGGTTTAAAGCCACACTAGAAACCACCTTAGGCATAAAGGAAGGATTAGTACGTAAAGATACCCTATCCTTATGGAAAATTAAGAAAGGCTCAACCGCCATAAGGGCCTGCAATTCAGAAACCCTTCTTGCAGAGGTAATGGCCAACAAAAAGGCAGTCTTCCATGATAAATATTTCAACTCAGTAGTAGCTGCAGGCTCAAAAGGTTGTAGAGTGAGTTTCTCCAACACAAAATTGAGATCCCAAGCAGGAGTAGGAGCTCTTCGTGGGGGTCTTATATTTTTTGCCTCTCTAAGAAATTGCTTGAACAAAGGATGAGAAAACAATGGTGGGTCACAATCATAGTGAGCCGAAATTGCTGCAGCATGAACCTTAATAGAAGAGAAGGACAAACCTTTGTCCAGTAACTCAGTAAGATATTGAAGAGCCACACTTAAATTAGGCTCAGAAACATCAAAATCCTTTGCTGCACTCCAAAATAAAAATCTCTTCCATTTATCTGCGTACACTTTCCTTGTACTAGGCCTTCTAGCTTCCAAAATAACATTCAAAACTTGCTGTGGAAGTGGAGGCCCATTATGGTTCAAAACAGAATATGCCAGGCTGTTAGGTGCAGAGAGTGAAGCTTGACATTGAGCAAATGACTGTCCTCCTGAGACAACAGGTGTGGAATCGAAGGCAAAGGCCATGGAGGCTTCCGTACCAGGCTTCTCAGTAATGGGTACCAATGCTGTCGAGGCCAATCTGGAGCTATCAAAATCATCCTTGGCTTGTCTTGTCTGACCTTTAGTAGTACCTTTGGGAGGAGAGGCAGAGGCGGAAAGGCATACACATGAAGATTGCTCCAATTGAAGGAAAGAGCATCCACTTTCCAAGCTGTGGGATGAAACCTTTTTGTGCAAAACTTTGGCAGCTGGTGGTTTAGTGGAGAAGCGAACAGATCTATGTCTGGAGTTCCCCATGACACTGTCAATTTCTGAAATACATGAGGATCCAATTTCCACTCGTGGGGATCCATAATTCGTCTGCTCAACACATCTGCTAAGGAGTTCTGTGCTCGGCAGAAACCTTGTCAGAAGATCGAGCTGTAAACTGACAGCAGTCATCCACAAAATCATTGCTTGCCTGCATAGAGGATAAGAATGTGTTCCCCCTTGCTTGTTGATGTACCACATGACAGTTGTGTTGTCTGTTAGAATCAACACCTGCCCTGGAAGAAGTAAATCCTTGAAAGCTATTAATGCAAACTGGACTGCTAACATCTCCTTCAAGTTGATATGTAGATGTTGTAGTCTGGCAGGCCACTTGTCCTGTATCCACTTTCCATTCAGATGAGCTTCCCAAGCTTTGTCTGAGGCATCTGTCATTAAAATCTGACTCGCCTCTGGCCGGGTCACAGAGAGTCCCTTGTTTAGGTGACATTCCTGAGCCCACCACAAAAATTCCTTTTGAATGCAAGGTATTATTTGAATGACAGTGTCCAGATCCTGGCAGTGCTGTGTCCATACATTTTTGAGATACCATTGTAGCTTCCTCATATGCAGTTTGGCATTGGGAAGCACCAGAATACAAGATGCCATGAACCCTAAGGCTTGAAGGACTGTCCTTGCAGTCAGCCCAGACTGATGAGATAGTTGATGGAAGTAAAGGGAAAGATTCTTTTGTTTGTCCGGGGTTAAAAAGGCCATCTGGGATGCTGTATTCAGTCTTACACCCAGAAAGCACATGTCCTGAGAGGGTACTAGACTGGACTTTATTTCGCTTCACAGAATACCCCAGGCATCTTAGCACTGCTATCACATATTCCAAATGATGAAGAAGCTCGTCCCTTCCTTGAGCCAGAATCAGGCAATCGTCCAAATAAGGATAGATCTGTATTCCTTTTAGCCTGAAGAAAGCTATCACTGGAGCCAGAACCTTCGTGAACACTCTGGGCAGTAGATAAGCCAAAGGGCAATGCAGAGAACTGATAGTGAGAAGTCCCAGCTCGAAAACGCAGATACTTCCTGCAACTTAGTCTGATAGGAACATGAAGGTAAGCCTCCTTGAGATCCAAAGTTACCATCCAATGATCCTTGCCCAGCAGAGGTAAAAGCTGCTGTAACGTCAACATTTTGAACTTGGGAATGTCCAGATAAGTGTTGAGGATAGATAAATCCAAAATTGGTCTCCACGTGTTCCCCTTCTTTGGTACTAGGAACATGCGAGAATAAAATCCTAGGCCCACTTCTGGCATAGGGACCGGCTGTATGGCCCCTATTTGGAGTAACAGAGAAATTTGCTTGTGAGCCTCTATTCTTTGTTGAGGAGGAACGTCTGGCATGCCTTTGAAAGGAGGCAAGGTATGGAAATAAAACCTGTAACCGTGGTGTATGATATCCAATACCCATCTGTCTTGGGTAATTAAACTCCAATTTTCTTTGAAAAGTGCCAACCTTCCTCCCAAAGGTGCTGCCAGACGAGAAGGCTCTGGCAGCTGAAAAGGTAGGTCATTGGGTCTGTTTACGAAAGGACTGACCCCTGCCCTCACCCGAAGACTGTGCAGGAGAACTCCCTGTCCTAGGCCTGAAAGAGCCCTGAGCTCTGCCCCTACCACGTCTAGATCTACCCCTAGACTGGGAATCATAAGAAGGATACGTCCACCCCTTAGTAGGCCAATTTCTACTAAACTTTGGAGGCTGAACCTGCAAAAATCTTTAACAGTCTGCATAGACTTAGCCTTGTCTTCCATTTTCTTTAAAACTGCCTCAACAGGAGAACCAAACAACACATCAGATTGTAAAGGAGCATCTAAAATCCTTGTTTTAACATGGTCAGATAAATTTTGATCCCTCAGTCAGGCGTGCCTGCGAAGAACTGACCCAGTGGCAGCCACCCTAGACGAGGCCTGTACAGCATCAAAACCACATTGCAAAGAATGCTTACCCACCTGTTCAGAAACATGTACTAAATCTTGCAACTCTTTACAATCAATACCTTCCGCCAGAGCATCAACCTTAGACTTCAACTGTGAAAGGAGATAGTTTTGGTATTTCAACATGTGAAACTGGCAATTCAAAGCCCTCATAGCTAGAGTGGAAGAAGTATAAACTTTCTTTCCCCATCTATCCAAGGCCCTGGCCTCTTTATCTGCAGGAACCGGATTCTTGACAACAGAAGCCTTAACACCTTTAGGCCCCTGGCTAACAGTTTCTGGGTCTGCCCTAGGACTCTTAAAAAGATACTTATGAGCTTCAGGCACCCTGTAATACCTATCCGGTTTAACAGGAGCAGGAGGCAAAGAATCAGGATTTAGAGAAGCCTCTGTAAAAACATCTTCCACTACATCCAAAACAGGAGGTATAGCCAAAGGCCTATGCTGGGGTAAAAACAAAAATTCCCTAAGCCTTTTCCTGGAATCAGAGAAGTCCTGACCTTCCCACTTAAAATGCTCCCTCATGGAATGAAGAGTTTCTGAAAAAGAAAAATCCTCAGGAGGAGAAGCAGAAGGAGTAGAATCATCCACATCAGAATCAGAATAAGGAGAGTACTCCTGCAAGTCTTCAGCCGAAGACTCTGAAGCACTGCTCAAAACTCCCTAGCTCAGGCTCCACCCTAGGTCTCTTATCAGGAGGGCAAAGAACCCTAATCAAAGTAATCAAATCTTCTGCCATTTTAAGCATATGCTTCTTGGGCACAGTTCCTGAAGAACTAGGGGTGACACCAACTGAAGCTAAACCTGGCCTGCCTCTGGGAGAAGCCTTGGAAACAGAAGGAGAGGGCCTAACCACCCTAGGCAGGGAGGGAGTATAGTAACCTGAGAAGCCCCATCAGCCTGACCTGCCTCCTGAGAGGCCACATCCTGCAATAACAAAGTCTCTCCCTGGGATCCCAAAGAAACCTCCGGTGGAACCACCGGCTCCACCGACACCTCTAAAGAACCGGCGTCCGGTACAGACGGTTCTTCTAGCCTAGGCTTAACTGCTTTGTCCTTGCGCTTCTTCGAAGAAGCGGGCGTTGGAGCATCCGACGGCATTTTATAATTGCACCGCTTCCCGAAGACTAACCTGGCACAATCTAATCTTCTCTTTATAGTGCGCTTATTGAATCTAGCACAAGAGCGACACCCAACAACGTCGTGCTCAGGCCCTAAACAAGGAATACACAAAGTATGATAGTCTCTATGCGGTATCTGTTTCCCACAAGAAATACAATTATTCACTTTTTCTGACATCCGGTAAACCACTGAGGCAAGAAAAAACTAAAATATTCCCCAACGGGGTACTTAGCCAACTTTGACTCGGTCTGAAACTCCAAAATCGAACAATTTCAGAACGCCAACCGGCACTTGCAACGCTGCTTCTGCATCGGACCATGCGGCAAAAAAGACTGAGGATATGACGTCGGTCATGCGCATTTGTACCCTGACGTCCTGATGTCAGTCAAATGCGCCTTGACCGACGTCAGCCTTATACTTTGATATTCGGGCCGACCGAGGACAGCGGACTACCCAAGTGTAAGGACTGCAGCAATGTGAGATGAAGATCAGCACAAACTGACCATCAATCCACAAAAACCTCAGAGAAGCATACTGTTCAGTGTCAGTAGAGCTCTTACTGGCTTGGCACCCAAATGTGTCCTATATTCAGATCAGCTTGAGCTGACAGGTTGAGCATATGTAAATCACCCTGAGGCTTTGGAAGATGGATGGCTGTTATATCCTTGACATAGTTTTATCTGCAGCTTATTCTTTTGAGGAAAAAGTCTGATCTGAATGGTTTAATACAGGTCACAGCATATTATTTAATGTGTGTTTATGAGTTATTACTTCTTCCAGTGTTATGGTCACTGATACTATTTTGAGTGTGTTTACCTGGCTGTGTTTTCAAATATCCCATATGATGTGAAAAATTAAACTGTAAATTCTCTTTTGAACAGAGATAAAAGTTTTGATCCCTCTGCTGTAGAAGTTATCAGAAATTCTGATGAGAAGTGTAAACTGATAGAAAGGATCTATATTAGAACACCAAACGTTCAAAATTTCGAGTGTTCTAATATCGACCCGTTTTCAGCCAACGTTGAAAATATTGAAGAAACAGAAAACTGAATATTTTCCTAGGGAAAGAATTCGGTTGTCCATTTCTGTTGCTTCGGTATTTTCAGTGCTGTGGTGGAAAGTTATGGGTCAGGTTCAGGTAAGTGTGCGATTGTGTGGATGTGAGGGTTAGGGCGCAGGTCAGGTAAGTGTGTGTGTGGACATGAGGGTTAGGGCAGGGTAGGTGTGTTAGGGTTAGGGCACAGGTGAGGTGACTGTGTGATAGTGACGGACCTTAGGGTTCAGGTTTGGGTTAAGTGGATAGTTAGTGGTGTATGTATAGTTCAGTGTAGGGCTAGCTGTAAGAGTTTAGGTTATGTGTGTGGACTGCTGTTTGTTTGGTGTGCGTGTGTTGTGTGTGTGTGTGTTTTGGAACAGCAAATTTTTTCCCTAGGAAAAAATTCACTGTTCTGTATGTTCGATGTTTTAAATTTTCGATTGATAGGGTTTGATATTAGAACACTCGAAATTTTGAACATCCAGTGTTCTAATATAGACCCAATAGAAACAATCTCTTACGATTTTTGAGCCCTACTTTTCAAAATTTTCTAAGAAATTCTTCAACTCCTCCATTATATTTGGCTAGAAACAACAGTCCGCACAGCATGGTGATAACAGACATTTATGATGAAATGGCAAGGGGGGTCCCTAAAAGAACCTATGAATCCCTCAAAACCACAGACAGTCCAACAAGTCAGAATGATTAAGGGACCTTATTATCCGCTCCCCCAACACACACACCCACCTCCCATCCTGACAGTCCTTTTACCCCTTCCAGTAATTCCAATTCTTTACCTCACTTTTTGGCAACAGATAAGTTTTAGACTAATGAGTTCTGATTATCATACATCAAGGTTACACACAGCAATGGAAATTAATTTCTCCATTACAGAGGGCGATTCCTAATCCACCAGACCATATTCTTCTGTTTCACCCTGTCCTCCAACGCATGCTGTCTCGGGGAGTAACAGAGCTACATAGTCTTTCCCCATTTGAGAAAAGTATTTTAATCAAGCATGTATTTGGAGCCAGAGAAAAAAATGCTTGAGACCAGTTCTGAATCTTTCTGTCATAAACCAATTTGTGATAGACCCCAAGTTTATAATGCTGTCAGTTCACAACCCGTTAGACCTTCTGCATACAAGTTTCCTGGCAATACGAGACTAAAAAGATGTTTATCACATCCCTACTCATTCAGACTTCACATCAGTTCTCTACCCTCCCATTTGGACTGCCAAATGCAGCAAGAGTGTAAAAGTGTCTAGCTCCAGTTACAGCTCATTGCAAGATGCAGGTTATCTACGGGTTTTCCATATTTAGACATTTTACTTATCCATGCAGAGTCTTTCACTTGGGAAGCAGATCTCTAACAAAATCTGGGATTTCAAGAAAACAAGTATTTTCATTCACTCACACAGGACTGTATTCCTAGGGTGTCTGTAGACACCTCAGTTAAAAGTGCTAGTCTTTTACAGGAAGAAAATAAAATCTGTATCTAGATCATTTATAGAGTTTTCCACTCAGACATCAGTCTGTGATAAGGGAATACCTCAGGATTATGGCTCTCCCTACCTGACTGATTCTCCTATAGTAAATGTTAAAGACTTTACTTTGCAAACCCAATGTGCATGAATCTAACACAGGGTAGTTTACTAAGCTTAAAATGGTCCACAAGGAAAGTTATCTTAGTATTAACCTATGCACCATGAAGGTTCACTTATCTGCCATTTCAGCATGTCTGCACATGGCTCCTCCTCATTCTATGCATTCTCTTGTCAAAATGTTTTTGAGAAGGGTTTTGCATAAAAGACTGCCAATAAAATGGTGACTTATTTTAGTTGTCTAAGTTTGTGTTAAGAGAAGATAGCACTTGCTCCATTTGAGCCAGCTCACCTGGATGAACTTGAAGTTCTTGAAATGGAAAAAGTACAACTGTGTAAAATCTGACCATAACAGTAAATGTCCTTTCCTTCACTGCTGCAGTGTTCTTTACGTCTGGGATTCCCTGCCTCGGGACACCAGATATCTGTCCAGCATACAAAAGGCTACTGTTGCTTTAAGGTACACCATATGTCACAAGTATGTTCTTCATCAAGAATAAGGTGTAAAGGTGATGTTCAGATGTACCCAAGAGGTAACCAATACATCCAGGAGAGAAACAGACCTGGGTAGGAAGGAAGGAGGGAGTGAATATTGCAACAGGCAAGGAAAGGCCATCAAATGTTATGGTAAGATTTTACATAAGTGTACTATGTTCTTGAATTCACTAGTTGCAGTATTGTTTACATCTGTGAGAGACCAGCAGAAGCCCCTAAGAAGGCATGAAGGACGGCTCTAGCGAAACCAACTCTAGCTCTGGAGATTCCATCCAATGTGTAGTGCTTGTAAACGTATGCACAGGATTCCAGGTATAGGCTTCAAGAATAGAGTTTTATTTAACCCCTTGAAGAAAGCATATAGCTCTGTTAGAATGAGTCTTTACAGAAGGAAGGAAGGCTCTTACCATGAAAAGTATAACAAAAAGTAATAGCCTTTGAGATCCAAGAAATACTTTGATTAGATACAGCTAAACAAGGGACCTAGGATGAAAAGAAACAAACTCATCAGATTTTCTAACAGACTTAGTCGTATCCAAATAAAAACTGAGTGGTCTATGCACATCCAATGTATGTAGCACCTTGATCAGGGAGATTGCACAGAGGTGAAAAATTAGGCAAATGAATAGACTGAATACGTGACAACTCATTAACCACCTTGGGCATATAAGAAGAATTAGTATGCAAGGGCATCCTGTCCTTATGAAACACCAAAAAAGGATAAGCCATAAGGGCGTGAAACTCAGACACCCATCTAGTATAAGTAAGAGCCAACAAAATAAGTGTCTTCCAAGAGCAACGTTGCAAGGAAGGTGAAGCAGAAGGGTTAAAAGGAGCCAGAGTCAACTTCACCAAAACAGAATTAAGATCCTAGGGAGAAAGAAAGGGCTTCCTGGAAGACCTAATATGAAGGAGGCTTCTAAGGAATTGTTTAGCTTCAAATCTAGACACTAAAAGAGGAGATAAAGGCAGACAAACAGACAGCTAATAAGTGGGCCTTAACAGAATAGGCCAAACCAGCATTGAACAATTCAGACAAATAAGAAAGAATCAAAGGAAAATCCACAGTAATTGTATATCCAGGTTACGAGGGAGACTAAAGAGAAAACCACTTCCATTCGGATAAGTAGGATTTCTGAGTATTGGGTTTCCTGGCCTCCTGCAGGACAATAAGCACATCGTTAAAAAGAAGGTGACTTTATGGATTCAAAATCTTATCACCCACAGTGTCAGCTGAAGAGTGGACAGGTGAGGATGGATGAGAGATACCTCGTCTTGTGTGAGTACATCCACACTGTGAGGTAACTTCTGATGACTGCCCTTGGTTAAATGTAGTAGTAGAGGGAATCAATGCTGTCTCGGCCAAAAGCGAGTCACCAACAAGATTTTGGGAGCATCCTGCTGAATTTTGAACTGAACTTTTGGAATGAGAGGAAGGGGAGAATGCATAAAGAAACATCCCCTTCCATGAAAGAGAGGACACTACAGGACCTGGGAATGGCACAAAAAAGCAGAAGTCTTTTCAGTGGGGAAGGCAAATAGATCTAATTGGAAAGTACCCTACTGGTGGACAATGTCCAGAGACACATCCCTGTGAAGCATCCATTCCTGGGATTGAGTTAAGGACCTGCTCAGTGTCTGCCATCATGTTTAGACCTGTAGGAAAGTAAATTGTCTGAAGAGTCACTTGAAAATGGAAAGTAAGATCCCATATCAGAAGCGTCATCCAGCAAAGGTAAGATCTTGCCCCCCCCCCCATTTGTTTATATACCACATCACTTTGGTGGTGTCTGTAAACACCTTGACAGGCCCTGGAGGGTACAGAGAATGAAAAGCCTGAGAAGCCAGCAGAAGGGATCTCATTTCTTTGACATTAATGTACTCCTCCTGTTGACAACGGGGCTACTCCCTTGCACATTTAGGAAGCCAAAAGTTTTTCACCATTCCAGGTTTGAAGAGTCTGTGAACAGTTCCTGAGAGGAAAGAGGGGGATGACAAGGGAGCCCTTGGCTTAAAGACAACTACTGAATCCACCACTGAAGCTCCTCCTTAAAACAAGGAAGAAGAGGAACTACGAAGTCTAGAGGATGTACATGTTGAAGCCAAGCTGACTTCAGAAACCTCTGAAGCTTTCTCATGTGGAGTTTGATCAGAGGGAGCATTGGAATTGTGGATGCCATGAAACTCCAAACTGCTGGCTGTAATGGAGGGCAGATGAAGAAGAGCTTCAAACAAGAAAGAGAGTGTTAAGGCCTTGGGAGGAGGCATGGATACCAGCATAGGCACCATCTGATTCCTGCAACCCAGGAAGACATGATCCTCATGAGGAGTTAGAGAAGGCTTTTTAAAGTTTACTGTAAATCCTGTGCTATGAAGATGGGAAATGGCATAATGAAGAGTTTGCAACATCGCCTCTGGAGAAGAAACCTAAATAAGCAGGTCACTTAAGTAAGGATATACTTGGATCCCCTTTAGGCTGGAAAAAGCAATCACAGGAGTGAGGCATTTAGGGAATACACTCGGGGTAGTAGAAAGACAAAAGGGCAAAGCCAAGAGCCAGAATAGCCAGGAAGCAACAGAGAAATGCAAAAACTTACTGAAAAGGGGATGGATCGGAATATGGACATCAGCATCCTTGAGATACAGAGACATCATATGAACTTGAACAAACAAGAGGAGGAACAGAGTCTGAAGAGACAATATTCGAAAAGTGGGCACCTTCAGAAAAGTATTGAGATGAGACAGGTCTAGAATTGGTCTCCAAGTACCCTCTTTTCCAGGTACTAGAAACATCCTGGAGTAAAACCCCTTCCCCTTTTGGGACACAGGCAACTCTTGAATAGTACCCTGAGTTAAAGGGTCTCAAAGTCCCTCTGGGAAAAAAAGGAGTTGCTCCTGAGGAGGCTAAGGAATACCCATAAAATGGGGATGGGATTTTTGCACCATGAAATACCCCTGGCAAATGATGGACAGCACACATGAATCCAGAGTCATTGTAAGTCAAACAGGAAGACAGAGAGAAAGAGAAACATGGCTGGTAAGAGATTGATAGTCAGACAGCACCTAGTTTATCTGGAAAGGAAGACTTCTGAGTACATGACATCTGCATAACCTTAGCAGGATAAGCCAGCTTCCCACTCGTTTTGCCCTTAGGAGGAGGAGGAGGAGATTGCCAGTAAACAAAGGCAGGCTTATTGTGGTAGTTTCTCTGAAATTTACAAATGAGAGAGACAAACACTTTTCAGTTCCTGTAAAGCCTTCCCCTTATCCTGAAGGGACTTAAATCAGCAGCAGCTTTCCCAAACAAGTGTTTATTATCAAGAGGGGCATCCATCAACTTAGCCGTGATATCATCAGGCAATGGTTAAAGCCAAAGCCAGGAATACCTCCTCAACACAAAACCAAAGGCAGCAGCCCTAGAAGAGGCATCTGTTCCATCATAACCACACTTAATGGACTTATGAACCACCTTGTGAGGAAGTCCCTAACAGGGAAAGAACAGAAGTTTTATCCTCAGAGTCTGGGAGAGCAGAATTAACTTTTTAAGTCTGAGAACAAAGAACCAGCACATACCTGGGCATATGGGTCTGATAATTAGTAGCCTTAAAAGCCAAAGTAACCAAGGTGTAAAGTCTTACCTAGTCTTTCCATGGTTCTGCTGTCTTTATCAGAAGGCAGTAACTTGGGTGAAGGAAGCAATTCAGGAGGTTTGTCAGTCTACAGAGACCACTAAGGGGTCAGCAGAAGTGCATTTATACAAAAGTTACAGTCCTCAGGCATCCTATAAATCCTATCCGTTTTCTTAGAAGCAGGTGGCTGAGAATCAGGAGCTCTAGAAGCATTAGAAAATGCATCCAACAAAGCAACCAAATCAGGAGGAACAGCAGAAGGTTTAGGATATTCCATCTGTAGCAACTCATAGTACCTATTATGGATCTCAGAGTTCTGAGTACAATCCCATTTAAAAAGTCCATCATCCTGGATACCATGTCCTCAAACGACATCTCGTCAAAGAGAATATGAGGACTAGTAGATTTGTCTTCCTCTGACACAGTCCAGAGGAGAAGAAATCTGAGAAGAGTAAGCAAGCTCAGCTTGAGCTGCCTAATGATTTAAATGCATGGAAGGTAGCCTGAAGTTTGGGAAATTGGCCAGCTGATAAATCCTTATCAGGATATAACCCATATGGCTAAGGTTATTACAAGAGTAATCATCTGAACATCTACTGTTATGGTAAGTTTACTTACACACCACTACTTTCTTCAAAAAAGCTGTCGAAGTGGCAGTAGCCCTAGTGGAATGAGGCCTAATCCCAGCTGGAATCTCCTTGCCATGATGGGAATAACAGAAAGCAATGCAAAACCCAATCCACTTAGAAATAGTTTGTTTTGACACAGGCTTGCCCTGAGAACTCAAAGCAAAAGAAACAAATAACTGCTGAGACTGCCTGAACCCTTTAGTTCTGTCCAAATAATATCGCAACTGCCTGTGTACATCCAAAGTGTGCAAAATCTTTTCCCCTTTATTTTGGGGGTTTGCATAAAAAGTAGGCAAATGAATAGTTTGGTTTAAAGCCACACTAGAAACCACTTTAGGCATAAAGGAAGGATTAGTACGTAAGATACCCTATCCTTATGGAAAATTAAGAAAGGCTCAACCGCCATAAGGGCCTGCAACTCAGAAACCCTTCTTGCAGAGGTAATGGCCAACAAAAAAGCAGTCTTCCATGATAAATATTTCAACTCGGTAGTAGCTGCAGGCTCAAAAGGTTGTAGAGTAAGTTTCTCCAACACAAAATTGAGATCCCAAGCAGGAGTAGGAGCTCTACGTGGGGTCTTATATTCTTTGCCCCTCTAAGAAACTGCTTGAACAAAGGATGAGAAAACAATGGTGGGTCACAATCATAGTGAGCCGAAATTGCTGCAGCATGAACCTTAATAGAAGAGAAGGACAAACCTTTGTCCAGTAACTCAGTAAGATATTGAAGAGCCACACTTAAATTAGGCTCAGAAACATCAAAATCCTTTGCTGCACTCCAAAATAAAAATCTCTTCCATTTATCTGCGTACACTTTCCTTGTACTAGGCCTTCTAGCTTCCACAATAACATTCAAAACTTGCTGTGGAAGTTGAGACCCACTATGGTTCAAAACAGAATATGCCAGGCTGTTAGATGAAGAGAGTGAAGCTTGACATTGGGCAAATGACTGTCCTCCTGAGACAACAGGTGTGGAATCGAAGGCAAAGGCCATGGAGGCTCCCGTACCAGGCTTCTCAGTAATGGGTACCAATGCTGTCGAGGCCAATCTGGAGCTATCAAAATCATCCTTGGCTTGTCCTGTCTGGCCTTTAGTAGTACCTTTGGGAGGAGAGGCAGAGGTGGAAAGGCATACACATGAAGATTGCTCCAATTGAAAGAAAGAGCATCCACTTTCCAAGCTGTGGGATGAAACCTTTTCGTGCAAAACTTTGGCAGCTGGTGGTTTAGTGGAGAAGCGAACATATCTATGTCTGGAGTTCCCCATGACACTGTCAATTTCTGAAATACACGAGGATCCAATTTCCACTCGTGGGGATCCATAATTCGTCTGCTCAACACATCTGCTAAGGAGTTCTGTGCTCGGCAGAAACCTTGCCTGAAGATTTAGCGGTAAACTGAGAGCAGTGTCCCACAAAATCATTGCTTGCCTGCATAGAGGATAAGAATGTGTTCCCCTTGCTTGTTGATGTACCACATGACAGTTGTGTTGTCTGTTAGAATCAACACCTGCCCTGGAAGAAGTAAATTCTTGAAAGCTATTAATGCAAACTGGACTGCTAACATCTCCTCCAGGTTGATATGTAGATGTTGTAGTCTGGCAGGCCACTTGTCTTGTATCCACTTTCCATTCAGATGAGCTCCCCAAGCTTTGTCTGAGGCATCTGTCGTTAGAATCTGACTCGCCTCTGGCCGGGTCACAGAGAGTCCCTTGTTTAGGTGACATTCCTGAGCCCACCACAACAATTCCTTTTGAATGCAAGGTATTATTTGAATGACAGTGTCCAGATCCTGGCAGTGCTGTGTCCATACATTTTTGAGATACCATTGTAACTTCCTCATATGCAGTTTGGCATTGGGAAGCACCAGAATACAAGATGCCATAAACCCCAAGGCTTGAAGGACTGTCCTTGCAGTCAGCCTGGACTGATGAGACAATTGATGAAAGTAAAGGGAAAGATTATTTTGTTTGTCCGGGGTCAAAAGGCCATCTGGGATGCTGTATTCAGTCTTACACCCAGAAAGCACATGTCCTGAGAGGGTACTAGACTGGACTTTATTTCGTTCACAGAATACCCCAGGCATCTTAGCACTGCTATCACATATTCCAAATGATGAAGAAGCTCATCCCTTCCTTGAGCCAGAATCAGGCAATCGTCCAAATAAGGATAGATCTGTATTCCTTTTAGCCTGAGGAAAGCTATCACTGGAGCCAGAACTTTCGTGAACACTCTGGGCACAGTAGATAAGCCAAAGGGCAATGCAGAGAACTGATAATGAGAAGTCCCAGCCCGAAAACGCAGATACTTCCTGCAACTCAGTCTGATAGGAACATGAAGGTAAGCCTCCTTGAGATCCAAAGTTACCATCCAATGATCTTTGCCCAGCAGAGGTAAAAGCTGTTGTAACGTCAACATTTTGAACTTGGGAATGTCCAAATAAGTGTTGAGGGTAGATAAATCCAAAATTGGTCTCCACGTGTTCCCTTTCTTTGGTACTAGGAACAGGCGAGAATAAAATCCTAAGCCCACTTTTGGCATAGGGACCGGCTGTATGGCCCCTATTTGAAGTAACAGAGAAATTTGTTTGTGAGCCTCTATTCTTTGCTGAGGAGGAACGTCTGGCATGCCTTTGAAAGGAGGCAAGGTATGGAAATAAAACCTGTAACCGTGGTGTATGATATCCAATACCCATCTGTCTTGGGTAATTAAACTCCAATTTTCCTTGAAGAGTGCCAACCTTCCTCCCAAAGGTGCTGCCAGACGAGAAGGCTCTGGCAGCTGAAAAGGTAAGTCATTGGGTCTGTTTACGAAAGGACTGACCCCTGCCCTCACCAGAAGACTGTGCAGGTGAACTCCCTGTTCTAGGCCTGAAAGAGCCCTGAGCTCTGCCCCTACCATGTCTAGACCTACCCCTAGACTGGGAATCATAAGAAGGATACGTCCACCCCTTGGTAGGCCAATTTCTACTAAACTTCGGAGGCTGAACCTGCAAAAAATCTTTAACAGTCTGCATAGACTTAGCCTTGTCTTCCATTTTCTTTAAGACTGCCTCAACAGGAGAACCAAACAACACACCAGATTGTAAAGGAGCATCTAAAATCCTTGTCTTAACATGGTCAGATAAATTCTGATCCCTCAGCCAGGCGTGCCTGCGAAGAACTGACCCAGTGGCAGCCACCCTAGACGAGGCCTGTACAGCATCAAAACCACATTGCAAAGAATGCTTACCCACCTGTTCTGAAACATGTACTAAATCTTGTAACTCTTTACACTCAATACCTTCCGCCAGAGCATCTACCTTAGACTTCAATTGTGAAAGGAGATAGTTTTGGTATTTCAACATGTGAAACTGGCTATTCAAAGCCCTCATAGCTAGGGTGGAGGAAGTATAAACTTTCTTTCCCCATCTATCCAAAGCCCTGGCCTCTTTATCTGGAGGAACCGGAGTTTTGACAACAGAAGCCTTAACACCTTTAGGCCCCTGACTAACAGTTTCTGGGTCTGCCCTAGGACTCTTAAAAAGATACTTATGAGCTTCAGGCACCCTGTAATACCTATCCGGTTTAACAGGAGCAGGAGGCAAAGAATCAGGATTAAGAGAAGCCTCTGCAAAAACATCTTCCACCACATCCAGAACAGGAGGAATAGCCAAAGGCCTATGGTGGGGTAAAAACAAAAATTCCCTAAGCCTTTTCCTGGAATCAGAGAAGTCCTGACCTTCCCACTTAAAATGCTCCCTCATGGAATGAAGAGTCTCTGAAAAAGAAAAATCCTCAGGAGAAGCAGAAGGAGTAGAATCATCCACATCAGAATCAGAATAAGGAGAATACTCCTGTAAGTCTTCAGCCGAAGACTCTGAAACATCTGAAGCCTGCTCAAAACTCCCTAGCTCAGGTTCCACCCTAGGTCTCTTATCAGGAGGGGGCAAAGAACCTCTAATCAAAGTAATCAAATCTTCTGCCATTTTAAGCATATGCTTCTTGGGCACAGTACCTGAAGAACTAGGGGTGACACCAACTGAAGCTAAACCTGGCCTGCCTCTGGGGGAAGCCTTAGAAACAGAAGGAGAGGGCCTAACCACCCTAGGAAGGGAGGGGAGTATAGTAACCTGAGAAGCCCCTTCAGCCTGACCTGCCTCCTGAGTGGCCACATCCTGCAATAACAAAGTCTCTCCCTGGGACTCCAAAGAAACCTCCGGCGGAACCACCGGCTCCACTGACACCTCTAAAGAACCGGCGTCCGGAACGGACGGTTCTTCTAGCCTAGGCTTAACTGCTTTGTCCTTGCACTTCTTCGAAGAAGCGGGCGTCGGAGCATCCAACGGCATTTTATAATTGCACCGCTTCCCGAAGACTAACCTGGCACAATCCAACCTTCCCTTTATAGTGCGCTTATTGAATCTAGCACAAGAGCGACACCCCACAATGTCGTGCTCAGGCCCTAAGCAAGGAATACACAAAGTATGATAATCTCTATGCGGTATCTGTTTCCCACAAGAAATACAGATGTTATGTGATCCTATCTCGCCTACATTCTGAATGATGGGTTCGGAGCCGATCCCTCGGCTCCGACTCGGCACGCTTATGCCAAAGAGCGAAGTCTCTTACTGGCTGAGCTTACCATATCCCAGGATGCACCACTACCAGTCCCCCAGATCTCGTTTGCCGCTAACAAGTGAAGACGTGGTCTCGAGCTGGCTGAGTTAAGTAGTGATTATTTCACTAGTTTTTCTGTCAGGATTTTCTTCATTCTCTACAAAAAGCTGTTTTAACAGCTATTCTTGTGTTTTGAGTGTGTTTGACAAAATTCACTTGGTGAATTTTTGTGTTGTGAGTGTGGACTAGGAGTACCTCTTGTCTGGAAAGGCCTTTCCCGGTCTTTTTATTTGTAGGTGACTTCGGTTCTGTTTCAAATCATTTATATTTCTCTTCTTTAAAGAAGAACTAACTGAGAGAAATTATTACATTTACAGAGTTTGCAGAGTTTACAGAGTTTGTACTGTTTTTTGACTAACTCAGAGTATTGCGAGTGATAACTGTAAGCCTATTCTAGGTGTGTCACCAGTGTTCTTTACAGTTACTTTCTGAAAATTTCTATAATGTCTCAGAATCCTAGGCCTTCGGGCTTCAAGAAATGTGTAAAATGTAGCTTCAAAACGTCCATCACGGACGATCACTCGCTATGTGTGTATTGCTTAGGGGCAAAGCATTTACAGGAATCATGTAGTGTATGTCACGCTTTTTCCTCAAGGGTCCTCCAGGAGAGGAAAAATAAATTAATTCTTAAGGGATTAATTAAACCTTCTTTCGAAGAAGCTTTGGCATCCTCTCCTTCTCCGCCAAAGAAAGGCGTCGGCTCCGACCAGTCCGTCGGATCCGATCGCTAAGAAACAAAGGCAGGCCTCTCGGCTCCAAGGACTTGGAGCCGAGGTCGAACAGTCTGCCTCGATGCCACCATCGACTCCTCTGGCTCGGAGCCGATAGCTGGGGCATCGAGGCGGGTCATCTTCGTCGGCTCCACTGCTCTCGGAGCCGACAAAGGTTGCCCGCTCAGACACTTCCTCCTCGGCGCCGAAGTCCACCTCGGCACCGATGGAATCTGGTGTGTATTTTCCCTCGGCGCCGATACTCATCGAGTCGCCTCGGAGCCGGTCCCCTAGCCCTTTGGGGCCGTTGGAGAGGCCGTCTCGGACCCGTTCTGTTTTTTCTCGGTCTTCGAGGATGTCAGATTCTGATATTGACAGGGTGCTCCAAAGACTGTTCCAGTCCCCAGTCTTCCAAAAATTTGTTTCGGTTCCTACCCAGTTGGCTTCGGAGCCGATGACCTTGGCCCACCCCATTGCCATTCCTCCTCCGACTGCTTCGGCTCCGTCGGAGCAGGTGCTGTTGGAGCCGATGGAGATCTCAGGGTCGGCTCGACCCTTACTCCAACCCGGCCTCGGGTCCGAGTTTGGTACGGACATCTTCGGCTGGACCCGGGGTGATGTTTGGGACCTATGCTGGTTCCGAGCCTCCCTCGGTGCCGCTGCGGTCTTCCGTCGACTATCACGGCTCGGGACGGACACTCCCAGGATTCTGGGGTCCGGCTTTCAGAGCCATGAGGAGTGCCTTGGCCAAGTCCTCTTGCCATCTCCCGGCTTTACCGGCACCTTCCCTAGGCGTGGAGACTGGGTCTTTGGCAGTTCCCTGTCCGTAGTCAGCGGAGCCCGGGCCTGAGGTTACCCCAGTGGGGGTTCCCCTCCTCCTGAGGGTTCTTCTGAGCTGTCTTCGGAGGAACCCCCAAGGAAGAGATCGTGCAAGAGGAAGCACGTGGACTCCCGAGTCTATTACTTCAGACACTGATCTGGATGATGCAGAGGGGTCCCAAGTCGTCCTCGGATGATGTCTCCTTTGCAGACATCTTAGAGATCCTCAAACAACGAGGCGGCTGGATATCCAAACCCCCTCTACTGACGCAGTCAGTGCTCCTCAAGGCCTTTGGGGCTCAGCCCTCCGCCTCCTGGGTGTCTCCGCCCTTGACGAGCTTCTGGATTTAGTTTGTCGAGGCGGGAACACCCAGATACCATGGAACCAGTCCCTTCTCGTCCAAATAAATTTTTGTCTGCTCCCCGAGAAGGAGTTCCTTACTAAAGGCGTGGCTGTAGATGCCATGGTGGTGGCATCTGCTACACAACAGGACGTGGCAGAGGCTTCAACGTCCGTCCATCCTCCTAATAAGGAGTCTAGGAGTATGGACAGGTACGGAAGCGCACCCTGACTTCAGCGGCCTTTACGTTAAGGTCTCTGAATTATTTGGCACATTTTACCAGGCTTCAGAGGGATCTGGTCAAGGAGTTGTCAGATTCCTCTCGGGTAACCTACCTGAGCAGCTGGCCCAGTCGGTTAGCTCTCAGTTGGCTATCCTTACGTCAATTTCTAACTCGTCCATGAGGCTCATTTCCTATGTGGCCGAAGGGCGGGTAGAGCGGCAGGCACAGGCGTGGCTTTCACGGAGACAAGCCTGGCTCCGCTTGTCAGTTCATGGAGGCCTTCAAGTCTTCCTTCGCCGACGCTCCCTTTGATGGGTCCTCCTTGTTTGGACCCAAGGTTAAAGACACCCTTACCGCTGTGAGCAAGAGGGAAAACTTTATCTGCCGAGGTGCCCGTTATTCCACTCCCTTCGGCCTTACCCCAAGGCTAAAGGAGGGGAAAATGTGGTTCCGCAAATCTCGAAAGTTTTTCTCTCAACAGCAGGAAGATTCCCTTCCAGAGGCAGAGGACGGGAAATTTTTCAGGGAGACGCCGTCCCAGAGGCGGCAGAGGGCCCCGCAATTCTGGAGACCGAGTCCTTTCGTGGCTCTTCAGCCTCCCACACGTCATGAGGGATTGCCCGGCTGTGCTGCTCGAGCCAGTCGGGTGTCGTTGCCAAGCACCTAAAAGCCTGGGAGTCTATCACTCAGGACAGATGGGTGCTTCGGATCATTGCCGGAGGTTACACCATCCCATTCACATACTCGCCCCCACCGTCCAAAAGAATCCTGGACCCACCACCCAGTCAAAGGGAAATGGCAGCCGCAGAAGCTTTAAAGCTGCTAGGAAAAGGAGTCATCCAACCGGTCCCCACAGACCAGATCGGATCAGGAAATTACTCCAGGTTCTTTTTAGTGCCAAAAGACAGGGGACCTGAGACCAATATTGGATCTCAGCAGACTGAACCAATCCGTCACGAAATCCAAATTCCGAATGGTCACGTTGCAATCCATTCTACCACTGTTGGAGAAGGATGTTTGGATGTGCTCCTTAGACCTCAAGGACGCCTATTATCACATACCGATACATCAGGCGTCCAGGAAGTATCTGCGCTTCAGCCTGGGAGTCAGTCATTACCAATTTTGCGCTCTGCCCTTTGGCCTCACCACAGCCCCCAGGGTGTTCACCAAGTGTTTGGCAGTAGTGACGGCTCACCTGAGAAGTCTTGGATTTCAAGTGTTTCCCTATCTGGACGACTGGCTCCTGACTGCAACCACCAGGCATCTTCTAATGGACAACCTCAAAGCCACCATCTCACTGGGTGTTACCCTGGGGATTACATTCAATTGGTCAAAGTCTGTCTTGCTGCCCTCTCAACGCATAAGGTTCATAGGAGCAGAGATAGACTCAAGATTGATGCGCGTCTTTCTTCCTGCCGAAAGGATCCAAACTTTACAGGGCCAAGTTCAAGCTCTAATCTCGAGATCCAAAGCCCCAGCCAGGATGGTTCTACAAGTTCTAGGCTCAATGTCTGCCACGGTTCTTTTAGTCCCTCTGGCAAGATTGCACATGAGGATTCTTCAGTGGCTATTGTCAACGCAATGGTCCTTTCAGGATCTTCCCCTCAATCATCACATCATGATTACGGATATATGCAAAAGGGACCTTCGCTGGTGGCTTCAGACATCCAATTTGGATCAAGGAAACCCCTTTGTTCTTCCCTCTCCAGTGGTTACCCTGACGACAGATGCCTCCCAGATAGGGTGGGGGGGGCATTGTCTGGGCAGGCTAGTTCAGGGCTCCTGGCTTCCAGATAAGCTCTTCTCCACATCAATGTGTTGGAGATGAGGGCTGTACTTCTATCCCTACAAGCCTTACACAAGTTTCTTCCTCAGGGCATCATCGCCATCCACACAGACAACATGTCGGTGGTTTGGTATCTGAACAAACAAGGAGGGACCAGATCATACCCCCTTTGCAGAGAGGCCATGAGAGTGTGGGAATGGGCTGTAGCTACCAACCGCTTCTTGGTAGCGACCCACATCCCGGGAAAGTCAAATATATTGGCAGACAAATTGAGCAGGACAATTCTTTCTCCTCACGAGTGGTCTCTAAACCACACAGTAGCAGCTCAGGTTTTCAGGAGATGGGGGACGCTGTGCTGCGACCTATTTGCAACTCCATTAAACACCAAGTGCCAAAGGTTCTTCTCCTTGATCCCACATCAGGGAGTACCAGCCATGGATGCTCTAGCACAACCTTGGCCAACAGGGCTACTTTATGCCTTTCCTCCAATTCCGCTTCTTCCCAGAGTTATTCAAAAGCCTCTCAACTGGGGTCTTCAATGATTCTGATTGCCCCGTACTGGCCTCGTCAGGTATGGTTTCCCTACCTGAAGAAGCATGCAGTGGACGATCCTTGGACTTTAGACCTGATTCCGGACTTGCTAATCCATCAGTCGGGACTTCGACATCAGTCCCTTCAATCTTTGAAATTGACAGCTTGGCTCCTCCACTTCCGACTTTAGTTAGAAGGCACACTCTAGACCCGGAAGTTGTTCACATTTTATCTTCGGCCCACAAACCCACCACTAACAAATTGTACCTTAGTAAGTGGAAGAGGTTTGCTATCTGGGCTCAACTCAAGGGCTTAGACCCTATCACTGCTCCTGCCCCAGAGGTCTTAAAATTTTTAACATCCTTGTTTAATCAGGGATCTTCTGTCTCAACTATTAAAGTCCAACTAGCGGCTATCTCTAAATTCCACGAATCCATGGATCCTCCTTTGATGAGCAGCAGACTATGCAAAACTTTCATTAAAGGTGCGAGCCTATTAAGACCACCAATTTTTTCATCCTGCACCTCCGTGGGATCTTGATTTGGTGCTTGGCATTAACATCTCCCCTTTCGAACCGGCTGCTACATGCGAGTTAAAATATCTGTCTTGGAAAACTGCCTTCTTAGTTGCAATTACTTGCAAGAAGAGTTTCAGAGCTTCAAGCACTGTCTATTAAGCCACCGTACTTGATTTTCCACAAGGATAGAGTATCACTTAGGCCTAATCCATCCTTTGTCCCAAAGGTCTGTTCTAGTTTCTGCCTCCAACAATCTCTAGAGCTACGGTTTTCTTCCCAAAATTCTCCAATGAAGCAGAATACACTCTTCACAAATTGGATGTTCACAGGCAGTTACGCTTCTATTTAGACAGGACTCAGCAACTTCGTAAGTCAGACCAGTTGTTTGTGTCCTTCTCAGATAATAAACTGGGCCAAACCATCACAAAAGCTACTATCTCAAAATGGATCAGAGATTGCATAACTCAGACTTATTCTTCTTGAATAAGCAACTTACAACATCTATCAAGGCTCATTCTACCAGAGCTATGGCTACTTCTATAGCTTTTCATTCCAAGCTCGCTATATCGAAATCTGTGCTGGCTACTTGGTCCAATCCGCACACTTTCATTTCACACTACAAATTGGATGTGGCATCTAGAGGACGAGCTTCATTTGGTTCCACGCTACTCCGGAGTGTTTTCACGTGAGCCACCCAGGATTCAGGTGCTAGGGACGCTGTCCCATCATTCAGAATGTAGGCGAGATAGGATCACATAACATCTTTTAGTTATGTACTCACCATAACTTCAGATGTTTGGGATCCATCTGCCTACATTCCTAATACCCACCCTCCTTCCCCTGCCTTGGAGATCAGAAGAGATTGAACGGTTTTGAGTTCTACTGTTTTATCTTGTTTCATCTGACGATGTTATATAAGCAGGGTGTGCATGTGTGCATGTATGTGGACAAACTAGATCTGGGGGACTGGTAGTGGTGCATCCTGGGATATGGTAAGCTCAGCCAGTAAGAGACTTCGCTCTTTGGCATAAGCGTGCCGAGTCGGAGCCGAGGGATCGGCTCCGAACCCATCATTCAGAATGTAGGCGAGATGGATCCCAAACATCTGAAGTTATGGTGAGTACATAACTAAAAGTTATTCACTTTTTCTGACATCCGGTAAACCACTGAGGCAAGAAAAAACTAAAATATTCCCCAACGGGGTACTTAGCCAACTTTGACTCGGTCTGAAACTCCGAATTCGAAAAATTTCAGAACGCCGAACGGCACTTGCAACGCTGCTTCTGCATCGGACCATGCGGCAAAAAAGACTGAGGATATGACGTCGGTCATGCGCATTTGTACCCTGACGTACTGATGTCAGTCAAATGCGCCTTGACCGACGTCAGCCTTATACTTTGATATTCGGGCCGACCGAGGACAGCGGACTACCCAAGTGTAAGGACTGCAGCAATGTGAGATGAAGAACATCTGTGTTTAGTAAGGGAATAGAAGATATCAGAAAATCATTGCATCTTCAGTAGTAAGGGCTGTAAACACCACATTTCAGAGCAGGCTCAGTTTTGTGCATTACGATACTAACAGACTTTGGGAAGCTATATAGCTCTGCTCAGTTCCCTATCTTAGAAAACAGAGTAGAAACAATAAATATTGCCTCTTCTTCAAACATCCCTATCTTAAACATCTTCTATTTAGTTGTCCTTCCACAAAATCGTAGAAACAAAATGATAATACTATTACTGACAATTAAAACCAGAATTAAACAACCCATATCTGGTAATCCTTTGGCTGGTTAGACTGCAGTGATTAAAACAATGACGTGCATCTCATAGGACTCAGCTGTGAGTTTGAGGTGTAAAACTAAAATGTGATCATCATTACGGATTTTACAAGACAAATTGTGCCTACTCACACATTTTGAATATATCTACTATGACTAAGACAAAATTCTTGTGCAAGGGTTAGAGGAAATTCTATGGTGACACACCTGAAAGATGGGACTTAAATTCCATGAGTGAAAAGCAATTAATTTGCAATTAAATGTATTTTGATTAGCAAGGGTAGTTTCAAACAACTGATGTCCTAAAACAGAGATATCCATTATAGAGGTGAGCTTGGCAAACAATGACAGCTCAGCTTTATCCAAAAAGTAATTTTTAATTTCATGTGTATTTTTTAGAAACCTCTTGGAAATGTCATTTAATAAGAAAACAGTGAAGGATATAAACAACTAAGAATGTCTGAAACATAACCAAATGTGTTTTACTGTTCTGCAAAAATGGCAAACAAGTCACTTTATAAGTTTTATAAATACTGAGATACACAAATATGCTGAAACAGGCTTAATACCTGACTGAGCATATTTTACACTTTCTGCCAGATAAGTGTAGATTAGGAAAAAGTTCAGAGATTATACATACCAGTCACCTACCAGTGGCAGCCCCAGGAGGCAAGATGAATGTTTCCAAATGAATGAAAAAAGTCTTAAAGATAAAGCATCTGTAGTAAAATGATAATAGCATAAAGCCTCTATAAATCCGGTTGTCATTTTAACATGCCCGTCTTCAGTTAGATAACACACAGGGTACAGCTGACAATAAATCTTCCAGATGATGATTTGTGTCATTTGTTATGAGATATTATGAGTTTGTTTCATGGTGGAAAAAAAGCAGTGAGTGACACGCACAAAAAAAAAAAAACTGTTCAGCAACTGGAACCTGAAAGTTCCTACATCAAATGCCAAAGGAGTGCTACATATTAACTCAGAAAGTAGTGCATACAAGTTAAAAACATGAATAGTTAGTCAATTAGCACTACAATAAACTAGCCAGACCTTCGCATTCTTACTTCATGTTACAGCATTTTGTTGAGATATGCACAGGTACTAGGAGTCATAAGAATGTATAAACAGAAACCAGGGCTGCTTTAAGAACTACGAAGGAAGGGATGACCGGGCAAGCTGAGCAAAGACTGATCGTGATCAGAGAAGACTTGAGAAAAATCATGAATTTGAATAAATACTTCAGTTCAGTCGCTACAAAAGGACCTGAGGGGAAATGTCCATACTGGGAAGGAGGGCTGAATGAAAACAAAACTGTTGACAAATAGGATAGAGAGGAGAGGAGGTTGTGGGGTAATAGCTGACCTTTTGGAGCACAATGCACAAAGACAAAATGCACAGATTGTCAGTGTTCCCAAAAACCTGTCCTGTAAGTTTTCAAGCCCACTGAAGATTTTCAGCAAATCATCATGTACTGAAGGAATGATAGATAACTAGGAATGTTGCAAAAATCTGGTGAGGGAACTGCAGGGATTTTGTCTTAACCATGACAGAGAAAGTCAAAGAGAATTCTAAGGGGAATAACAACAGCTCTTCTAGTGGATACTGTTTTGATAAGTAGTCAACATAGGTTTATGGACATAAGGAGCTGTCAGGTCAAACCTGATACAGTTTGACAAGTGAACTTGACAGGACAGTACCAGGAAATGTACTTTTCATGGACTTTGGCAACATCTTTAGCCATCACCCACCATAGAGGACCTAGACAATCTGGAAGGGTTGAAGTTAGAACAAAGACTATAAAATCTATTATCTGTAGGGTGAAATAGGTAGATACAGGGGTTGTCAGGGATTAGGAAATTGATTTAAGGAGTAACCCGGGTATCTGTCCATGATCCAGTTGTCAAATGTACCAGAGAGTAATGGATCCAGAACAGATCACAGTGAGTCTGTCTTAAGATATCAGAGAGAATGAAGAAATGAACCAACCACTCTGCTGATGATACAAATATAGGTGGAGACGTGGAAGATGTGGGAAGAGTACATACCTCATAACTGTCCTAATTTTTACAGAATGTCCAGATTTATGTCTTGTATTTTTGATCTGCTCCTCATAAAATTTGTGGTTTTCTAGCAAATCACTGTGATTCTCTTAGGACTGAAGTCACAAAATAATGACATACATTTGAGTTTCAGACTTCAAAACCTTCAGAAAATGTATGTCGAAACAAACGCTGTTACTCTATCAACCTTCTAAAGTTTATAAGAGCAATATTTAAAATATGTCCCTATTTTGTGCCCCTCCATTTTGTCAGGCTTTGTCCAGATTTCTTGTACTAAAGTTGTGAGGCATGGAAGAGTAATGAATTTGGAAAAAGTTGATCAAGTGGGCAGAATGGCGGTAGCTGAAGTTCAGTGCGAAAAAATGCACAATTCTGGTGCAACCTGCCAGCTGGGAATCTTAGAACTGGCAGAAATAGGGCAGGAAAAATGATCTGTTGGATTAATCACATTACAACTTCATTACCGGGAATGGAGTGATAGGTTAGTTTTAGTACTAAATAGAATGCTGACATACATCGTCAGGAGAACAGATTCTAAAGGGAAAGAGATAATATATCCATTCTGTAGGATCTTGTCTGACCACAACTTGATTGTTTGCTAATGTAGAGATCAGACTCCTGGGAGGAATCCAGGCAAATGCTATTAGAATATTTCATGGGCTGGATGGGAAGGAATATGGGAATTGAGTAGAGAATCTGGACAACTATTCACTGGAGACCAGCAGTGTAGCCGAATAACTATGCATGGTAGATCAGAACTGACACTAAGGCATGATATTGGTTCACAAAATCATATGTGAACAGGTCATGATGAAGAGGAAAAGCAGGGAAGGAAGTAGGAGGGAGGAGCAGGCAGTACATACAAAGGACTATGATTTGACAGTACTTTTACACAAAGATGGCTGTTTTTCCATAGAAAATACTTCCAGAACAGGTAGTGGGGCTGGAACATGCATTCATGAGGGATGGGCATAGATTAAATAAGGGAAAAAGTTGAGTTGAAAGGGGAAGTAAAATGACAAGGCGCTTAAAAGTGGAAGACTACACAATTTTTTTTTTCCTGTTTGTAAGCAAATTAAATGTTACACTTATTTTTTCCACAAACAAAAGACACAAGCCGATGAAAGAACACAAAACTGAAAACTGGTTGCAGGAAGGACGGCACCAAACACAAAACGTAAGAACAAGCAGTTTAATCCAAAATTAAGTGCTTTTTGTCGCAGCAAATACTGTGACTTCTTCAGATAAAAACAACATTGAGAGCATGCCCTTAAGTAGTCAGTTAGCAGTAGTTAGTTAGGTAATTAACCAGTATTAATCAGTTCTTTTCATTCTTCTTGACAACAAATTGAAAACTAGTACTCCTAGAAACTACAGTTTCTAAAGACTACAAAAGTGTCACAACCAGATTTAGACACACCCACATGCAAAACTCAAACCCTAACCCTGCAGAAGAAACAATACTAAATGTTCTTATATACCATAAAATACCTACAAAGGTTTTTGTACTTTATAAGTACCAAATATCTAAAATACTATGACACGGTAAACCCATGTTCGTTCCTACTATTGTTGATTCTTAAGATCCTATTTTAATAGTTTCTTGCACTTTTCCTTTAAAAAAAAACACA
>NC_056743.1:535682761-535705261 GCF_019279795.1 Protopterus annectens
GCTTTTTTTTTTACTTTAAGGTTTTTTTGGCCAGGGCATTCTTGCAATCAGGGGATTTTACTTTTCTGCAACAGCTTCTTCCTTCTGTTTTAGAGTTTATTTATGGCAGGGGACTACTACATTGGCTTCCTTGTTTTGGAGGATAGTGTCTTGATTCTGTTGGGGATGGCATGATCCATGCACTCGTGTATGTGTTTAAACAGTGCATGTGTATAGGATTCAGCAGTCGTACCTCTATTATATGTCTGCGCGGGTGAAGGGAAGTTTGCTACTTCTGTCTTAAGAAGTGTGAAGTTGGTTTTGGATAAGATTTTACCGTGGTTTCCTTAATGGGGAGGGGGGATTTGGCAGAAAATTGATGTCTAGGGTGATTAGCTTATGGTCTGACCTGACCAGTGAGCAGTTGACTGCTGGCGTGGAGCATTGGTTACCCACGTTGGTAATGACCAGGTCCAGGATATTGCTGCCCCTGGTGGGGGTATGGACAAGCAGATCCAGTGCATTGGAATTTATGAATTCCAGAAAGTGTTATGCTCATGAGTTACTACATGAATAGTTTTCCCAGTTGAGGGTGAGGTAGTTGAAATCACCCATTATTAAGGTATTGAGCTGTACCTTAATATTATCTAGTATGTCATGGAACATGGAGTGGGCATCCTGGGGCATGGTGGGGGATCTGTAGCAAGCTACAACCTGGATTGCAGTCTTGCCCAGTGTTAGTTGCACTTGGATAATTTCAGATACATAATGTTGCCCAACTAGCCTGCAGGTGTGGATATCCATAATGAATATTGACACTCCTCCTCCTCTAGTGTTTCAGTCCAGGTTAGGTGGCTGAAAGTTGTGGTATGAATTATAGCCTGGTAATGCAAGGGTGCTCTCTGGAGCCTTGAACCAGGTCTCTGTTACTGCACAGATGTGGATGTTCTCCATTTTAAGGAGTGCTTCGAGTGAGTACATTTTGAGGTTTAAACTTCTAACACTGAATAGCATTACCCTCAGGTTTTTGCTTGCTTGCACCTGCTATGGTGGTGGGTTTGTCATTTGAACCTTGCCTAAAAAAGGCACTATATGGGGTGGCAAGAGCCTTAACCAGTATCTGAAATCCCAGGGGTGATAGATACAGCCATCTCTGGCAAGGCATCATGGTCTCTCGATCATGTCGTCCCAGACAGATACTGGCTCCCCTCTGAATGACACTGGAAATGTAGCCAATTTTAGAAGTCAATTATTTTGTCCTTGAACTGTGGTATCATTTTGAGAGATGGCAGGACGCTGCTCAGGGCTAGGGTCATACCTGCTTTGGCTACATGATTCGAGCGCTCCTCCAGGTCTCTTTTCATAGTCCAGGGAGGTACATCTTGGGTCATTCACACCAACATGGACAATGACAGTCATATTTGTACTTGCTGTGGAGTGACCTGAGTACGTGCGTTGTGTGTCAGATCGTGGATATGACAAAAGACAATGAAGCAGAAAATGTTTCAATGTACTGACTGAGCAACAAGTACATCAGCAATACAAGTATATCATTCTTTTATTTCCTGTAGTTTCTACCAGTTATTTCTCATTGTTAGCTTCTACATTACAACTCGGTGCATGAGACAAAGATGGAAGTGAACAGAAGATGAACAAAATGGGAAGGTACATAAAAAAAGAAATATGTTGTAAAACTGCAAGAAGTTTATAATGATAGTCACGGTGGTTTGCTGTAATTACTGTTTAAAGTTTCACTCAAAAAAGCACAAAAGATGTTCTTTTTCACTGATATTCTACTGCATAAGTGTATTTAAATCTCTAGCCAACCATGTATTATGGCAGGGTAAAACACTAACTATGACATAAGCAGCAATTTGTAGATTGGATGTCGGTTGCAATTATTTATCCATTATCAGGTTTGTCCAACTAGTCTAGTGGCTTCTTTTCATGGGAGACAAGAAGCATTACTTAGTAGAGGAAATATGGTCACGACACTGGAAAATTTCCCCTAATTCTTCCAGCGTAGGAGAGCTTTTGGGGTTGCACTTCCTGCTTCCATTTCTGGCACAAAGGAGGCTAGAAGCAGCAGAGTGCATAATGGAGGATAGTGAGGTTTATTTTTCTGGTGACATTGTTAGTCATGATGCAAGAAATGGTGCTCTGCCAGGCAGACAGAAGAAAATCGAAAACTGAAGGGATGTTACAAATAACGCTTAGTTTTCTAGAATGGAACAAATGGCATTAACGGAGGTGGAATCTGGTGGCTAATCTGACGTAATGTTAATTTCATCACTAAATCAAGGTGATCCAGGAGAGGAGACTGAGGTACTGTAGTCAGATTTAAAGGACAAGGTGTTCAGTGAAGAGAATGATCAGGATGGGAAAGAACAAACTCAAGGCCACACACAAACTAAATGAGTTAAAGAATTTTCAATAATGTATCCTGAGGCAATTAGGAAAAACAAAAGGAAGTATAGAAGTTGCTAATACTGTTGAAAAAAAAATTACTGTAAGAATAAGAAAAAAGGAATACGTTATAGCTACTTTATTTGGGACTGTATATTCCTGCCCCCAGGGTTTGCAGCAAAAGAAATTAGGTCACTGATTCATTTGGAAAATGTTTTTGTGACTTGACTTTTAAGTCTGAAAAGCTAACAGACAAAATTTTATTGTAAAACTAAGTCGTCATGTTTTCCATTGAATGAGTTGATTTTTTTTTCTGGCAGAATAATCAAAGAAAAAAAGGTGCGTGTGCAATTTCAGACTGACGAAATTGAGTTTCAGGTTTTAAAATGTTTCTTAATGTCATTCAGTTTATGATATTGCAAAAGTGAAAGATGAAAGAGGAATTTGGAATAAGGGTTGGGAGCTGGATGCAATTCTGAACTATGAAAAAGGTGTTGCGAAGCAATTACCAAGTGTTAAAGTTTCTGGTAATAGGGGAACATTAAAAATATGGACCAGCTGAAATCATGTTTTATTTGTGTTGACGTTATTCATCTTACAAATTAATGCCTGAAAACTAGATGTCATCGATGTGGATAAAAATGACATGAGTAAGTGTATGGCTTTTAACATTTATAAGCAGGATGGAAACTTCTGGTTTGCATGTGACAAAGGCAAATATAGTAAAGGAGAAAGACATATTGATGCAAATTATGACAAGAAGGAAGAAGAAAGAAAAATATTATGAATAATGAAAATGATAACTAAAGAGCAGATAAAAATGAAACAAGTGGATAAGATCAATGTAATATTACTCAGGATGCTAAAAATGAAGAAATAGATGGTGGAAAATCAAATATTGAAGGAACTGAAAATAAATTCAAGGTGGCTAATGGAAGGGTGAGGAAGAGAAACTAAACCTACATCACCAAAAATTAAAAAGAAAGGCAAGGAACAATGTTAGATGTGCGTCAGTTAATGTAACTAGTTGGATTAATAATAGTAGAATTGCTATTTTGCAATGGTACAAAATGTGAGGCAGAAACATTTTTTTCAAGATACAAGGTTTATTTAAAAAAATTACAGAATTCAGGTCAAGACACTTTGGGCAGGGAGAATTTTATGGAAATTAGGAAGCGAGAGATGTTCAGTGGTGGTAATTTATTATTTTTTTGAGGACACTAAAATATTAGATTTTTGCATTAAGTGTGGGAGAGCAACAGTTGTGGATGCGAGGGAAAGTGGTGATATATTTAGTAAAAAGGTTTATGTTTATACTTCAGTAAAGGAGAGGGAATACACAAGAGTTACTTAAACCATATGTTATTGTAAATATGGAACGTTTGATGGACAATTGTTACTGTGGATAAAGAAAATGGAGTAAGAAGGAAGGAGTAGATTTTAAGAAGTGAAAAAAAGTTATGAGATGTGGAAGCCTAAAAATGTGTAATACTGATAGGTGGAAATATAAAAGATGAGATTTATATACTAAGGCTGATTTCTTTTTTATATCTCATTTATTAAGAGAGAAAACTGTTAGTAATGTTTTTAAAGAACAGAGAAGTGTTTGAGTGGAATGCGGTGAAAGCAATAATGCGATAGTTGAAGGAAATAGAATTATAAGGTTAAGGAGTTTTTTTGCAGATAACTAAAAAGTGAAGGGGATCATGTGGCAATGAGTGAGTTTTAATGTTTTTTTGTCTGGATGGTGGATATTATTTAGAGAAGAATATAAAAGGTTATTATTGCAATTAGAAATAGAAAATGAAGAGAATATAAAGCTGGTTATAAATACATACAGTGAATCAGTGAATTGTTCTAATAATGCTGTCAAGTTTTAGGTGTGAAAGAGATTTTTTTGAAATTAAAAAAGAGACTGCAGATCTGTTGTACAAGCAGAGTTATTGTCCGAAGAGAAAAAAGATGTTTGTCCCTTTTTAGGCAAGTGGGTTAAGGGTGAAGTTGGTATCTGTGAAATAAAAGATGTGGAACAATAAGTTAAGTGTATATTAGAAAGGAAGCAGTGGTGAAGACATGAACTGAGGGATAGTGTGTTGTATGGATAATGACATGAAATGAATAGTTTAATGACAAAGGCTACTTTGGATGGCCTGAATTGTGTATTGGATAAAGTCAATGTTGAATCAGTATTGTGTTTGGATGATATGGTGTAAGAAGTATATAAAACATTGAAGATCAAACAGAAAAAAATAGTATACATTTTCTATGATGAATGGCTGCAAAAGGGGTTATTTTATTGAGATTTGTGAAGGTGTCAACTTTTATACGGAAAAAGAAAGGTGGAAAGAGATTAATAATTGAAGACTGTACCACTAAAAATTGCAGATTATAATTCTTTTATGAAAGCATTGCAAGTCATGTATGATGAAGTACTGCATGCAATTTTGCAGGATAGAATTTTTGGTGTTAAAGGGAAATGTAGACAGGATTTGTTAGCATTGGAGAGAGAAGTGGTAGATGAAATTTTGTGCAGAAGTAAACTTGTTAAACTATTAGTGGGAGGTTTAAGAAAAGCATATGATTCTGTGGATCATGATTTTTTTTTTTTAATGAAAAAGTATGGCATGAAGGGTAATATTTTGGAAGTACTATAATCCATGCATAATAAGGTGAAGATAAGGATTTTGGTGCACTGCTGGAGAGAGTCTATAATTTATATGCATAGGGGTTTGAGGCAAGGCTGTCAAATGAGTGGGATTATTTTTTCTTTAATTATAAATGCATTAGGTTTGATGAAGTGTTAGAAAATGTCAGAGGGATAGCATACTGTGAATAAAGTTATCTGAATTACTAAGTTTTATATGCAGATGATATATTTATTACAGACAAGACTGAAAGGTGGATGGGAAGAATGATTAAATATAGGTAGGGTTAGAAATATGTAAAGACAAAGAGTTATTGGCTAGGTAGGGAGTAAAAGATATTACGTTTTTAGCTAAGGAAGTCTGTTAGGTATTATATTTGAAAAGAGAGGTTATTTATGAACAATGCAGTATTATTCAGAGAATTAAATCAATAAATTATGGAAAAGTTTTAGCATGTTATGTAAAAAAAAAAAAAAGTTTTAAGTCAGTTATACTTGGTAAAAGAGGGCACTTGAATGAGTAGGATTCCAAGTTTCAATTGAAAACTTATGCAAGCAGTTTTTTTTATTTTTTTTTTTTTTGAGGGAGTGGTTAATTGGATCCTGTGAAGAGAGGGATTCTGTCTATGGGAAGTAAAGAAGGTTGTTTCGGTTTAATCTAATGGAGTATACATCATTTTCTGAATTTGAATTAGACGTTAGTTGAGAAAAAAATGGGGTTTAGTAACAGATTCTTTATACAAAATATGGAGAATGGTCAGGAAAAGGAAGACAATTAAAAGGAGTTCTGAAAGTGTAAAGACTGAGGAATTTAAAAATAAAATTAGGCTATCGGGATAGGGAAATAACTATATAATTACTAAGAAGATTTAGTATATGACATTAAAATGTATTATAAGGTCATTACTTGATAATGATATTAAAGCTATGAATGAAAATATGGCTTTGGAAGGTATAAAAAAGTGGCAAGTTTTTTTGTGTGTGTAAGAAGGGTAATATGTTATATAAAATAATGTTACAAAGCATGTTTCTTTATGAAAATGTAAGTTGCAGAATATACTTTTAAGTGTCAAAGAGTAAAGGAATTATGGAAAAAGTTTTTGAAGGTATTACTTTAGGAGATAAACTGGAAGATGTAAATATGAATATGATTTTCTATGGGTATTATGTGGATAAAGACAATTCATTAATAGGGTGTATAGTTTTATTTGCAGTTATGTGGAATATTTGAAAGACTTAAAAGTGGTCTTATTTAATAAAAATAAAATCTGGCTGAAATATTAAGTAAAATTAGGTTTTATTTATGGCAAAAAAGTGTGTGGGGGTGAAGTTTTTGTTTTTTATTTGATGTCAATGTATTTATGTTGAATTTCTTTATATTGTAAAGTTGGACAATGAATATTTGAATTAGTAAATATGTAATAAATGTTAATACTTTTGTAAATAATGTAAATAGCATAAAAGTAAAGAACTTCCACTATCTTTGATAGGTGCTGTGAGATCCTTTGCATATACCTGAGCTACCACCAACTCAAGCAGAAGGGGTCTCGGATTATAAACAAGCAAATTATTGGGAGAGGAGGAGGGCAGAAAATGGAACATCCAATGCATTAAATCCCCAGAGGTGGGGTAGAAATGAATGGCAGAACACGTGTGTGATAATTCACTCATCGATTTATGTTAGAGGCAGCCTTTCTCGTGTGTGGCCATGAATTTGCATTTAAAACAGGGAAGGTATAATACCTCCTCTAGCAAAGGTCACACATACTCCACCAGGAGTGGACAAGGGCTTGTACCATTAATACTGTTCCAATCAAAAGTCAAATGAGAATTTAGATTTCTCCCCAAGAGATGTCAGAGATGCAAGCATCCTTTGGTAGGAAGTTAGCTCTATGGGGAGGCCTAGATGGTTGTGTGATATTAGCAAGAGTAGAACACATAGTCACACTTTCCCCTGTGGCAGCCTAGTTGTACGCAAGGCATTTAGAGACCACATAATGGCATTATCAGCCACTGGGAGGCCTTCAAGTAGTTTTGAAATACTGGGAAAGAGGGAGTAATCAGAAAAGAAATGACAAAATTATTACCATGGGGGACTGTCCTCCACCCACCCTCCTTTTGGAAATACTAGCAAATAATCAAATTGCCCTCATGGCTTCCTGGATAATGGCTACTGCAGACAGCTGTTGCTCCCATGGTGGGGGTGCTAAGCACAATGTAAAGTAAAATGCATTCGCCCTTTTATAATTTCTTCTCCTACTATGCAATTGAACAAAACATGATGTGACCCAGGCGAGAAGCATTTAAATAGTCTTATTTCATTTTGTCTCCTCATACCCAACCAGTTTTGACTGCTGCATCATTTATCCCTTAACTATACTTTTTTTCTGAAGGGTAACAATCGTCAAAGTGCAGAAAGGAAGTGTCAAACATTTTCTTACAATAAATGGTGGAGGTGAATCTCTGGTTTGTCAAATTCTTGCCTATGGTCACATCTAAGTAAGCAATCTAAATAAAGTCAACATGGAAGGTGAACCTTAAAAAGTATGTTACACCATTCAGAAATTCAACAAATTTCAAAATAACATCCCCTTTCCATAAAATTAATATATTGTCCAAAAATCTAAACTAAACATAGTGAATCAAAATAGTTTGAGCTGAATACCTAATCCTTCTCCCAGTAGAGCAAGATCACAATCATATTTGCTAGAATACATGAAAAAGTTAAAATCCAGCCTCAGAATAATCACTATGGAAAAAGAAATCAAATGAAATTACTGCTCACCTTGAGAGATAAAAAAGCAAATATTTCATAAACAAATGCTGTTATCTGGTGTCAGCTATTCAAACTGCAAGTGGTTAATTGTTGTATTACTTATTTTATTTTTAAAAAATAAAGGACAGCATAGGTCGCCACTTAATATAACCGTTCAAATAAAAAAGCAGGAAAGGGTAGCAGTTTGATATATTTACTGCATTAATTTGACAGGCAACTAAACAATTAGACTTTCTAGTTTGCCCCTGAAGTGAACTTAATATTGTTTTCCATTCAAGTCTTTTGCCTCATCTTTTCCTTAGCTGCCCTCCGTCATGATTAGAATATTGGTGCCTGTTTCTGCTTCACCAACCATTCAGGCAGTATGTTCCATAGGTCCATTATCCTATTTGTGAACAACACTTGCACCCACATGGAATGAAACAAAAGGACAGCTTGAGTGGCAGCAGTATACAGAAATAACCTAGAAGTTACTTCAAACCACCTTATAACACCAAAATTCTTCAAGGATTACTTATCTCTTCTCTAAAATGTAGACTTGAAGTCCATAGTCATTGTAGGCTTATTCAAACCAGCAGGTGATATCAAAGAATTAGAAGAAATCCTTGACCTCCCATCATATAAACCAGGAAGCAATCATTATGGGAGATAAGAACACTGACTACCTTTCCATCAGCTCTCACAATTATTCTAATAATATTCAACACTATGGTTTCATGCAACCTATTACATTTAGCGGATACAACATACCATCAAATATGGAATCCACATTGGACTGGTTCTCACCTCACAGCCAAAACAATAGCATCTTCCATTTAGTGTGTAATATTCCTGTGCATACTAGTGCTTTTCGATAACTGGCTTTAAGAACTAGATCTTTCCCATCAACTTGTTTAAGGCACACCATGAGGAAACTCAGTTTTTTTGTAAAAAAAAAATAAAATAAATAAATAAACTGGTGTGTGCTGCTGCTGTTTGGTACAACTAAAAATTTTAATATGCCCAAATGCTGAAACGGCTTTGTTTTATGGGTTTATGGCAAACTGTGCATATGAATCATAAAGGATAACTCCCGTTCTTTGGCTTTTTGACACATTCCAGTCAACATAGATTTCAGCACATAAGAGTAATTTACTGATGACCTTCATCAGCGAAAAATCAAGCATACTGGTCAGCTTTCATTATGTCTCTAAAAGGCAGCTGCTTGGATCCCTATGTTTACATTCACTTAGGACAGTTCAGTCTCTCCCTCCTGTAACTATTCAGTTTATTCACCAGCCTGTTGTAGCCACTCTGCGCCATCTCCTTCCTAGCATAACATCCCCTACTACTTTCCTTTCCTAATTCAACATCTTTGCTTTAGCAGCCCAGTGGCATGTAGAAGAAAGCCTTTACTCAGCCTCAGATAACTTGTGTTCAATAAGTGGCACAGGCACTGGAGAGGGCCATATGATTAGGATGTGAGAGACTGGCTAATGAGGAACCACCCATCCGGGGGGTACACAGCCTAAAAGCTCACTACAATAGGCTTTATGCGAGCCTGGATAAGTCTCTTCTGCACTAACAGTGAACCAGTTAGTCAGGAGGTTATGTGGCTACCTTCCAAGTGCAGCAATCCCTGGGCAAGCTTCATGATACTGAAGCAGCAGGATCCATGATTTTCTTACCAGCTCCAGACTTTGAGGTACAGGAATCTAAGGGGGTACTGTAGACCCCTGAATGAGAGAGGAGCTGGAGCAGAAGAAATTATACCTCTTTTTTCACTGTCTTAATGATATACTCTCATTCCTAATTAATCTTGCCAGTTGTTGCTTTCATTGTTTCCATTGTAAAGCTAAAAAAAAAATCCATTCTACTGCTTGCAACCTTCTGCAAAATCACTTTCATCTTAACATTTGCTCTTTTCACCTAATTTGATACCTACTACTAAACTGAGTTTGCTGCAGCTCCTTTTTTATATCTTGCATATTATACTAATCATTGCTTTCACATTCTCATCACATGCCCATCTGTTCCTATTGCAAGATATGCATGCTCACTAAAGTTTGTTAGTCTCCTCCCCTCATCGTCTGGATGTTGCATTAAACCAAGATCCCATTTTCTGTAGTAATCATAGCTTAAGTCAGTATTCTAGATTCCATACCACTTAACAAAAAGAGTAGAACTTCCCTGGTGCCCCTGCCAACTTTCTCTATTCTGCACATATGCAGCCCTGGGCCTCCACTGAAAATAAACACAACAGAAGTAAGATAATAATCGTAAAAATTAGGAGGTAAAGCACCCAGCAGGATAAAAGCACTCTCAAACTAAACAAAATACTAGATGACAAATACAGCCTACCAAAGGCAAATATGAGGTAAAGTTGGCTTCCCAGCTTAACAACCATAAGGCATTCTTTAGTTATGTGCACACCCTTCAAAGGCAATACACAATTGTATGAAGAGCTCATTGTAAATGGAGGTACCTATACTGAGCCAGAAGATATAGCAAACCTACTGGCCAACAAATTTAGTTCCAACTTTACCCATATCTCTTCCTCAACCTTCCTACAGAAAATGCCATTAAATATAGCTCCTGCTGCTATCACTAGGGAACAGGTCCTTAATGCTCTCACTAAGACCAATAACACTGCATTCATAGGCATAAACAATATCCCAGGATGCCTTCTAAACAGCAAGAAACATGACCTACCAGACCTCTCTGGAATTGCTATTTAAATGAAGCCTAAAAACAGGCTTCATGCCTCATGAATGGAAAACATCAACTGTCATCCCTCTGCATTAAGGGGGGCCATCTACATACCCTGGAAAGTAGACCCATAAGATTCACTAATCGCATATGCAAAGCCATGGAAAGAACTATCATGGAAATGATCAATGATGACATACCTCCAGACACTGGACCTAACACAATTTGGTTTAGTCAAGGGCATGTCATGCCTACTCAACCGGGTCTATATTTGATCACTGAACGCTTATAAAAATGAACGGTGATTAATTGACCCTATGTAAGCAAAAGTTTACAATGTCAAAGTGCCAGAACAGAGATTTTTTTCCAAGGGACAAAAATATAAAAAACAATTTCAAACATTACACACTCCCCCTACTTAAATATACCAACTCCGAGACCGCACTACAGTGCTAAAAACGTCAAAGTGCCAAAGCGGCTATGCAAATTCTTTCCCAGGAAAAGACTTCGCTTAACAGCCGCTTCGATATTTTGTGTTTTCAGCCTTTTATGTTTGACCAAGATGCATTGTAATATAGACCCTACTCAACCTGGACAGAGGGCAAAATAATGAAAGCTGCCTACAATGACCTGGCCAAGACATTTGATACAATACCCCTCTCTGGCTTTGCTGATAAACTCGAGAAGTTAGGTACAAAACCTTACGTCACCCAGTGGATAGCCAGCTTTCTCACAGACAGGAACCAGGAAGTTAGAAATGGGGTGTACACCTCTATTAAGCTGCCAGTCACAAGTGGAGTCCCTCAGGGATTGGTCTTGACTGTTCCTTTTTGACAATTACTTTTCTGAAGTCAAGGCCAATATCAATAGCCTCTGGGTGACAACATTTGCAGTTGACTGTAAATTAGAACTCTCACTGAATACCATAACACAGATGTTCTCCAGGAAAGGCTGACACAAACAACTGGTGTCAGAGCCATGTACTAAAACTAAATGCCAAGAAATAGAATCCTTCAGGAAGTCATCCATCCCTGTTAACTATCATATTGACAGCTCACCACTAATAGCTGACCCAAAAGTCAGGGGTCTACTTTATATGGTCAACATTCCAAAATGTCGAAGACCATATGGCCGAGAACATGTAAAAAAGCAAAAAAGAAAAACACTTACCTCAACACTGCTACACCCCCCACACAACTTAAATATACCAACTTCAAGATTGCACTACAGTGCGGAAGATGAAAATCTTTCCATTCCGCACTATACGGAAATGCCGGTTCCACATGGCTGGCATTTCAAATGTCGATCATATGGCCTTGGCCATATGGCTTTCGACATTTTGGAATGTCAACCATGTAAAGGGGACCCATAGTCAGACACTTGGGAACAGACAGTAATCTAGCCTTTGATCATCAAATGTCTACAGTAGTGAGAGAATCATTCTATGTTGTGCAACTTATAAAACAAGAACAGAAATGCTCTGGTAGCTAAATGTACTGCAGTAAAACAAAAGCACAAGATAAACAGCAGTTCAAACGTCTCAAAATCCTTTAATAAAATCAAACAAAAACACAAAGCTTTCAAGTCTCACAAGACTCGTAGGATACTTCCTCACTGTAAAAAATCTCTCAAGTCCCTGCTTACACTGATCAAGGGTACCAGAACATGTCAGAGATCTAGGATGCGTGGATAGGCTTAAAAAGGCCCTTGTCATCATTAGCCTAGTAATCCCCTATGAACCTATAAACCTAAAGCATGGTGGAACTAATGGAATCTACAAGGCAAGCATAGAAATGTATTTTGCCTGAATTTTAGCAGCAGCATATCGTAAACTTTTATAACCAGAGGACTGCTGTTACATGCAGTGCAGTTACTGTTTCCCAGGCTACAGCATTACAAGACAGTGTACTCCATCTTTGACTCAACTGGTTGATTGCCTTCTATCTGCAATTTAAGTTTTAACTTAGTTTGTTGGTCCCCTTAAGGTTCATAGGTTGGGTACTAGGCTATCAGCCCTAGGGCCTATACAAGCCTAGCCAAACAATTCCCGGGATATTTCTTCCCACAATATTTATATCCCTGGACCCCTGTCTAGCATGGTGACTGACGTGATCCCCGGGGTGAATTTCCTATCTCCCATCCAATCATCAAGGTTCCTTTTGAAGAGGGTCAAGGAGGTGCTCTGCTTGACATGTATGGGCAGTCTATTCCAGAGTATGGGGAGTCTCTGGCTCAGGAACCTATCCCTCCATTATGTTTTGTTCATTGCGATGACAAGATTTAGATCCCTGGAGCGTGTGGCTCTAAGGGATTGGGATTTCTTTAAGTGGAGCAGGTCCAACAGCTCAGGGTTTGACATGGCCTTGTATGTTAAGCAGAGATCACCTCAGAGTAGACGATATGCCACAGAGTATAGCTGGAGTTTTTTTTTTAAATGGTCAGTATAGGGCATCTGCTTTAGGCCTGTGATTCTTTTAGTGAGGTATTTCTGCTGCCTTTCCAGCTGTTGCAGATGTCTTATGAGATGCATATCAAATGGGGTATTGCACTCTATAATGGGTCTAATGAGGGAAGAGTACAGGGGACAATAACCTCCTTTTTTCTGGATGAAAAGCCCTTAGTGATGAGGTGTGCCACATAGGATTTCCTGACTTTTTTGGCGATGTGGTTATTGAAGGCGAGACCACTGTCCACCTGTGTCCCCAAGATGTTTACTGTACTGCCACCTATGTGGTAATTCATGGGTACATGGTTTTTCCCAGAAGAGATAACTATATATTTTCTGGCATTAAGCTTGAGCCCATGGCACTGGCACCAAGCATCTGTTTCTGTAATGCCCTTTTGTAGAATATCCACATCATTTGGGAATTGAGTAATGGCTCCCAGTTTGCAGTCATGTGCAAACTTTGTTAGCCAGAGTCCCTTAGTGTTGGCCTGTACTTCAGAGTAGTTGATGCCAAACAAGAGTGGCCCCAGGACTGAATCCTGAGGTACTCCACTTGTCACTTGTCTGGAGCTGGATTTGGAGTCAGCTACTTTCACAGTCTGGGTTCTGTTAGTAAGCCAGTTGGCAACCCATCGAGTGACTTAAGGATTTATGCTCAGTACGTTTATCTATGATTCCGGAGTAGGAGGTGGTGTCAAAGACCTTGATGAGGACGAGATAGGCTGTGTGAACTGCCTTACCCTTGTCCACAGCTCTGGAGACTGATTCAAATAAGTCAATCAGGTACAGGAGACAAGATCGGCCCTTCACGAACCCAAACTGGGTGGGGTCCAGTGGTTGAAGGTTGCCAATGTCTTTGTTTAGAAGTTCCATGACAATGCGTTCCATGCCCTTGTAGATCAAGCTCATCAGACTGATGGGATGGTAGTTCCTGGGACCCAAGGTTGATCCCCCCTTGTGGAGTGGGATAACTGCAGCTATGTGCCACTCAATGGTCACAAAGCCTGAGGTGAGGCTATGATTAAACATGACACTTCAGTGAAGTGCCAGATCATTTTGTAGTTCATGTAGTACCCAGCCCAGGATGTCATCTGGTCCCATGGCTGCTGTATTCTTAGCTTTGGAGAGTGCGATTTCTACCTGTGTGGCCTTGATTACCGGAATTTGGCAATCTATTGAGATGGGCCCTTTAGGGGGTGGGTGAAGTGGCACTAAATCAATCTGTCAGGATATTGGCAATATCCTTGAGATCAGTATATTTAATGCCATTCTGTTGTAGCTCAGAGCAGATCTGAGCATTGCCATTTAGATTCTTGACATAACTGTAGAATGCCTTGTGGTTGTCTTTGGAATCTTTGGCAATTTTATTTTCATAACTAGCTTTGGAGGATTTTATGAGGGATCTCAGCTTCTTACTGAGGCTGGTAAGGGAATTTTATGCATCCTGGGATTGTCCTCTTTTCTGCAATAGTTTCTTCTTTCTGTTGTATAGTTTGTTTATGGCAGGGGACCACCAGATTGGCTTCCTTTTTTTGGAGGAGAGTGTCTTGGTTCTATTTGGGATGGCATGATTCATGCATGAGTGGATGTGCTTATACAGTGCCTTAGTTTAGGATTCAGCAGTCGAACTTTCAGTTCCCGTCTGCATGGGTGTCATGAAGTTTGTCACTTCTGACTAAAGTAGCATGAAGTTGGCTTTGGAGAAGTTTTTTTTTTTTTACAGAGGTTTCCTTACTGGGGGGGTGGGGTGGGATGTGGTTGTCAAGGGTGATTTGCTTATAGTCATACCTAATCAATGACGGGGTGCCCACTGGTGTGGAGCATCTATCTTCCATGTTGGTAATGACCAGGTCTAGGATATTGGAGCCCCTGGTGGGACAATAGATTAGTTGATCCAGTGAGTTGGAATTTATGAATTCCAAAAAAACACTGGGAAAAGGTGTTGGTACCAGAGTTTTCCCATTTAATGGCAGGGTAGTTGAAATCACCCAGCATTAGGGTGTTTGATTGTATCTTAATATTTTCCAGTATGTTTAGAAAGGTGTAGTGAGAATTGTGGGGCATGGTGGGGGATCTGTAGCAAACTACAATTTGGATTGCACTGTTTCACTGTGCTCTCAAAGTCTTCCTAATTTTAACAGGACCTTTTTTCTAATGTGACCTGCTATAACATTCAGCACCCATTTTCCCAGAATGGCATAGATGTTGTCCTTGGAATATATGTATTGCTTACCACATGTCTAATTTACATTTGTAACCAGGATGAGTCACTGACTGAAAAATACCCATTTCAGCACTGACTAGGAAGTTGACACAAATACATGCTAAATGATGAAATACTGCCAAAACAATTAATGGCTAAGAAAAAGTACATCTGACCTAGATAAGCTACATCTAAATTGATAGAGAATTTGCAGCTTTGTCAACAAAACTGTAGAATTTACGTACCAGTTAAATGATCATATAGTTAATATAATTAAGTGGATGATATGACCACTAGTGCCTGAAAGATGATAGAAATTATATATATATTTTAATTTGTAAATATTAACAGCATTTACAGTAGGGGATCAATATTCCAGACAGAAAACGTAATGTATGTTTCCATACAATCTTATTCAGTACAACATAAGAAGTTTGCTAGTGTTTAAAAGCATTCAGTTATGTATATCTAATAGTCTGAGATTAATAGGATGGCAGCATTATTAGTCTGAAGGGTAACAGAAACTTCAGCATACTGCTCTTTCTTTATGGAGATCAGCTAAGTGGGATCTAAAGGGTTTGGAGTCTTTGGATTAACTGAATGGTTCAGGCATAGCAAGTACAGTTGTGTAAAATCTTACCATAACAGTAGATGTCCTCCTCTTCAGTGATGAGAGCATTGTTTACAATAAGAATCTCCTGCCAAGGGCAGCCCGATGACCAGCCAATATATCAAAGCTTTTATAGGATCAAAGGAGGTCACCAGGCTATTGACCCAGAGGTCATTTCAAGCCTAGCCATTTCATCCCAATGTAATGCCAGTGATACTCTACTCAATACCCAGGACTGTATTTAGTAATGACTGCCCATACCCAAGGGAGTTGTGGGCACCATCCACACATCCAGGTTCTTTTTAAACAGTGTCAAAGAGGTGCTCTCCTTCACATGAATTGGCAGTCTATTCTAAAGATGTGGCAGTCACTGGGAGACCAATCTCTCTCTCCAGCACATCCTACTCTAGTTGTAGGCCAGGCCATATTTAGGTTCCTGGAATGGGTGTCTCTAGTCCCGTTTGATTTAGGGATGTGCAGCAAATTCATTAGGTCTGGGTTGGAGATTGCTCTGTAAGCCAGGCATAAGTCTACACTAAGAAGTCTGTACAATACTGAGTATATAGTGACAGGGAATTAAGTCTGTCTGTGTATGGCATGTGCTGGAGGCCCTTCATGATCTTTGTTGGAAACTTCTCATGTCTCACAAATTGCTTCACATGCTTTGTACAGTACATGCCAAAAGTGGCATTATACTCAATTATGGGCCTGATTAATGAAGAGTATAGAGGGGTATTAACCTATTTTGCTCTAGAGGCAATGCCTTTGCTAATCAAGTGTACTACATAGAAAACCTTCCTTATTACAGAAGAAACATAGTGGTCAAAGTTAAGGTCGCAATCTATTTGTGATCCCAGATCCCTTACCACTTCATAGGTACATAGGGTATTGTTGCTAATTTGATAGTGTGAAGGGACATGGAGTCACATTCTAGAAGATGGTAGAAGTCCCTTCTTTGCTAGCTAGCCAGTATTCCTTCCTAGTCTAGTCGGTCTTTTTTTTTTTTTTTATGTTCCACTTAGTCCTGAACTCTTCCTTTCTTTTGAGAACTTTGTGGTCTTCCACATCAGCTTTCCTTAAGCAGCTTATTTCTATAGCTGTCTCAGCCACATATCTGTAGTCCTCACACATGCTGTTTTAAGACACTACCATTCTTCAACTAGATCTATTTCCTCCTCTTCTGGTCTTGGGGTACTACAGCCCCGGGTAGTTTGTTTTACTTTCTCTCCAGTCAATTTACAAATCTTCAGTTCATGGGTGAGTTTGACACACAGCATTTTGTTCAGAAGTGGGAGGAACCCCACAGAAGCACAGGAAGAGAAGGCAAACTCCAAACATGCATTGGCCAGAGGTCAGGGTCGAACCTTGAGCATGGGAAGCAAAGACCTAAACCATTGTGTTAACCAGTCTCTCTCTTCAGGTTGTAATGCATATACTGCACAACATATACTCTCACCATGGAGGGTGTAGGGCATAAAGGTGACATCTGCATGTACCATCTTCAGAACGGAAAAGCCCCAGTAAGGATGACAGTTCAAGGATACTAGTATGGAAGAAGGACATACAGAAGGAAAAAGGACGAGGGGGAGGATGGAGGGAGTGAGCTAATATTGCAACAATGAAGAGAAAGACATCTACTGCTATGGTAAGAAAAACTGCACAATGTCCTTACATATCACTGTTGCAGTACACTTTACAATGTGGAGAGTTTAGTAACTCAGGAAGAACACTGGGAGAAGGAAGGGCAACAGAGCCCTCTAGGAAGCCATGGGAAAGCCAGCTCCGACCCTAGAAATCACATCCAACATGTACTGCCTGGTAAAGGTATGCCACCTCAAGAATATAATTAGTGTTCAAACCCTTGAAAATAATCCAAGAACGCACAGCGCTAGTAGGAGCCGCCTTAAAAGAACAAGGAAGTTTCTTCCCATGAAAAGAACAGCACAAAGAAATGGATTTTGCTGTCCAAGAAGAAATGGTTTGCTTGGAAACAGCCAAACCTACAGAACTAGGATAAAGACAAACTGTTCAGATTTATGAAAAGCTTTAGTCTTATCCAAATAATATCAGAGTCATCTATGCAAATTCAAGGTGTACAAAACCTTCTCAATAGTGGACTGCAAGGAAGGGAAAAAATGGCAAATTAACAGACCTATTAAGCTACTACTCAAACAATGTGGTCATACAAGTATTAGTATGAAGGAACACCCAGTCCTAATGGAAAACTTAAAAAAGAGGAACAGCTATAATGGCTTGCATATCAGATACTCGTCTGGCAGAAGAAATGGCCAAAAGAATGGTATTCCAAGTACATTGTAAGGACGCTGGAGCAGTAGGCTCAAATGCCGGCCAAGTCAGTTTTTCTAATACAAAATTAAGGGCCCACTAAAGATTAACAGGCTTTCTGGGAGTCCTAACAAAAAGGATACCTTTAAGAAAATGTTTAGCCTGAAATCTAGAGGCTAAAGGAGTAGTCAAAGGTAGACAGAGGCAGCTGAAAGAATAATATGCCAATCCAGCATTGAGCAATTCACACAAATAATAAAGAACCAAAAGAACATCCACATTAAGTGGATTCAGGTTATGAGAAAGACACCAAACAGAAAACCTCTTCCATTTGGATAAGTAAGATTTCCTAGTAGTGGGTTTCCTGGCCTTGTGCAAGACCTGAAGCATGTCCTCAGAACAAAGATGTCTTACAGGGGATCAAAACCCTATGATACACAGTGTCAGTTGAAGACGGGACAAGCAGGGATGGACTAGAGATCCCTTTGCTCGTGAGAGTATGTCCACCACAGAGGAGACATGCGATTGCCCTTGCCAAGCTGCAGAAGAGAGAATCAATGCTGTCTGGGCTGAAAGGGAGTCACCAGCAAGAGTTTGGGAGTATCCAGTTTTATCCTGAACAGGAATTTTGAAATGAGAGGAAGGGGGAAGAAGGCATAAAGAAATATCCCCTTTAAGAAAAGGATAAGGCATCCACCTTCCAGGCCAGATGGCATGGGTCTCTGTCACAAAATGGAGGAAGTTGTTTTCAGAGGGAAGCCAAACAGATCTACTGTAGGCGTACCCAGTGGTGGCCAATGTCCAGAAATGTATCCTTGTGAAGCATCCACTCATAGGAATGTGTTATGGACCTGCTCAGAGAATCTGCCACAGTGTTCTGATCTGAGGGTAAGTAAACTTGCTGAAAGGTTACCGGATACTGGATAACCAGATCCAGAACTTAAAGGCCTAACTTGCATTGGAGATAAGACCTTATTCCCCCCCTTGCTTGTTGACATACTGCATTGATGTGGTATTGTCCATGAGAATCTTGAGGGGCCCTGGAAGGAAAAAAAAGAATGAAAACTCTGAAGAGCCAGGAAAAGAGTTTTCATATTTTGTTTAAGAGACCAAAGGCCCTGCAGCTTCAGGGGGGTTGAAGGAGGTCCTCCCATCCAATGCATCTGTGAAAACTTCCTGAGAGGGGAATGGAGGCTGAAAAGGAATCCCTGGATTGACGGGTAAACTGGTGAACCCAGCACTGAAGTTCCTATCTGAGGCAAGGAAGGAGAGGGAGTAAAAGCCTAAAGGATGAGAATGTTAAAGCCAAACTGACTTTAGAAACCACTGGGGCTTTCTCATGTGGAGCATGGCTAGTGGGAGCATAAGGATGGTGGAAGCCATGTTACCCAACACTCTCAGAAATTCTCTGGCTGTGATTGAATACAGAGGAACAAAGGACTGAAAGAAAATAATGAGGGGGCCTTGGGAGGAGGTAGGGATGCCAGCATTAGAACAGTCTGGATCCTGCATCCCAGAAAAACAGGATCGTGAAAAGAGTCAGGAAAGAGTTCTTGAAATTTATAGTAAACCACAGGTTTTGCAGGAGAGAAATGGCTAAGTGTAGATGCTGAAAAAGTAAGATCTATGGAGAGGAGCCCAAAGCAGCAGGTCATCCAGGTTGTGAAAGACCTGAACCCCCCTAACCTGTAGAAAGCAATCACAGGAGCAATATATTTGGTTAAAACCCTTGCGGCAGTAGAGAGGCCAAAGGGCACAGCAGGGAACTGAAAATGCCAGGAAGCAGAGGAATGGAAATACTTCCTAAAAAGGGAATGAATGGGAATATGAAGATAAACATCCCTGAGATCCTGGAAAACTAGAAATGCCTGAGGAAGTAAAGAGGAAACAAGGTTTGAAGGAATAGCATTCAAAAGGAATGGACCTTCAAAAAGGTGTTTAGCTGAGAAAGATCCAGAATGGGCCTCCAGGTGCCTTCTTTCCTGGGGACCAAAAACACTCTGGAATAAATCCCCTTCCCCTTTGAGGAATAGGAACTTCCTGAATATTTCCCTGAGCCAGCAGGGCCCTGAAACACCTCTGAAAAAAGGGGCAGTTGTTCCTGAGGAATGCCCCAAAAAGAGGGAACAAATAACCTTGGTGATTTTTGGAAAGAACCTAGGAGTCTTGTGTGATCTGTTGTCAAACAGGAAGGGACAGAGAGATACACGTTGGGAAAAAGGAATGTGACCGATTAATAAAGGGTAAGGATAGTCAGACATCACCTGGTTTGCCAGGAAAGGAGGCTTCTGAGTAAGAGGAGTTTGGGTAGCCTTAGCAGGGGGAGCCCTTCTACCACCCTTTTTATCTTTTGGGGAGGGTGAGACTGTCTAAAGATAAAAAGCAGCCTTATTAGGACAACTCCTCTGTAACTTGGGCACAGGGGAAAGAAATATGTTTCATCTCCTCTAAGGCCTTACCCTTTTGGTTTAGTGACAAACAATTCTGCAGCAGCATCAAACAAATGCTTATTGTCCAGAGGAGCAGCCATCAAGCTTAGCCTTCATATCATCAGGCAAAGGTTGAAGTCTGAGCCAAGAACACCTCCTCAAAACAGAGCAAAAATCAGAAGTCCTAGATGAAGCATCAGCGGCTTCATAGGTGCATTTACTGGAATGTTGAGTTACTTGTGAGGATGTCCCAAGCAAAGCAAGAGCAATAGCCCCCCGGCCCCGAACTGCACAGTCAACAAGATGCTGATCTAAAAGAAATGGAGGAACAGAAATCAGTGAGATTCATTGTTTTTATGGAGAGAGAGAGAGAGAAAGAAACATTAATTCCAAGATTGAGAAAACTCTAACATCTTTATCTATAAAAGATTCCACTGGATTTGACATTTTATACTCTAGCACTCATTTGCCACATTTTATATATTGATTCGTGTGTTTCGTAATGTATGCAGTGAAATTGCAATGGTTTTGTGTGTGTATGTACGTGTGTATATGTTTCTAGATATAGTTGTATATAGATATGGGTCCAATTCTGTTTGTCAAAATATCCCTTTTTCGAAAAACAGAAAGCCAAACCCACTACTGGAAGTGCACTTAAAAGAAAGTGCACTTTAGTGAATACCAATTCACCGAAGTACAGTACAGTGGGGATAAAAAAAATATCCTTTTCCCAACTGCAGTGTGATCTCAGTTTGTATATATAGGTAAGCAGGGGTGCAGGGTGGCTTGCCCGTCAGTAAAAATGTGTTTTAGTGCGTTTCTTTTTTTCCCCACAATTGGTGAATTGGTGTTCACGAAAGTGTACTTTCGCTAAAGTGGGTTCAGCTTTCTGTTTTTTTGAAAAAGTGATTTTTTTTGATTAACAGAAATATCTATGTATACACACACACATATATATATATATATATATATATATATATACACACACACCTCGAATACCGGTTGTTTTGAATTTTTCAGGTAAATGTGTGTGTGTGTGTGTGTGTGTGATTGTGTGTTAAGGGTTTTTGGTAGGGGCTGTGGTGCATCTCAGTGTGTTTTGTTGCTGTGATGTGTGTGGGCGAGGAGAATGTAGCTTGTGTGGTGGTGTTTTGTGTGTGTCTGTAGTCCAACCTCAGAGTGAGAATATTTAAGTAGGGGGGGGTGCAGGGGGGCTTGCCCCCCTACTTTTATATAGTAGAGAGCTTGTGTTTGTGTGTGGTGAGGAGTGTGTGTGTGTGCACAGTAGAAGCGTGAAATTGAAAATCTCTGGTGTGCAAGAATTTGAATTTCGTGGTTCTGAGTGTTCATGGTTTCAAAAATGCGACTTTATAGCTTTGAAATACTTTATTTTGATATTTCAGTATTTCAAAGATATAAAGTGAATCCATACACACCACACACAACACACAACACACACAAAAATGCACAACTCTAAAAATACTAATAACTTTACTTAAGAGAGTCATGGGTATATTTCATAAAATTAAAACTCCACGCATGCATGTTCTAGGTGAGTATTTCTCTTGCCATATTTACATCTTTTAAGCACTGGTTAAAAGATTTAACTTGCAAATACAGAGGGGACCGGGATTTTTTCAATGCAACTCTGCCATCTCTTTCCACTGAGCGCGACATTTTTTTTTTCCTGCTAAATGCCCAGTGTACATGTTTTCCTTGTTGTCCATGCCATTTACTCCATACTTTGCATGTGTAGGTCCAGTTGCTGCAAGACTGCCTCATAAACCTCAGCAAGAGTTCTACCTTAACTCATGATCTGGGTATTATCTGCTTCCTCTATGCCCCCAAGACATGCCACCCACTACTTGCTGCTCCATCCATGTTACCAGGCAGTACCCCAACCGACTACCATGTAAAGCTCAGTTGTTATGTTCTCAGGCAATGCCTCTAACAGTCAGACTTAATACTAGACCTACTACTACTACTTCTGTCATAGTCCTGGAATAAAACACCTATGACATCTGATGAGATCA
>NC_056743.1:535710261-535760261 GCF_019279795.1 Protopterus annectens
GCCTAGTTTTATTTTTTCCCTAGAAAATTCAGTAGAATTAAATATAATAGAAGCATACAAGAACATCAAGTTCTTTCAGAGAAATGTGCTTTCTGTTAATGTGTTGATGGTTTCCATAACAAACATTTTCAGTTGTACTACAATGACCAAAATTAAGTTATCCATCTGTATTAATCATGGAATTACTAATAATTCTTATATTAGAAATACAAGCAGCCAGAATTCAAGCATGAGGAATCTGTGCTCAAATCTTACTGAGAGAGAGAGACAGAGTTAATTATAGTAGTAAGTTAATTCCCTAGGTATTGAATGCAGTCAGCCAGTGAGTGCTGCTACATTGTAAATCCACCACCGACAGCACTAAAGTAAAATCATTTCCAATTAATAGCTCTGTCCAAACAAGAGAACAATCCAGGAGAGAAGGTGAAAGCCCATGACAGAGGAGAAGATTGTATCAGTCTGCAGGGAGTGCCTTCACTATGCAGCCAGTAAATTAAAGCATGCTTTGTTGTTGTAAGAATCAAACCTATTTCCTAGTTAAGCCTACTTTGTGTAGATTGATCAGTAGCCCCAAGAGACACAGTGGAGATGCTATGCGATTCAAATCACACAGCCTGATGTCTGAAGTAATAGGCAAAAAGAGCTTTTTATCCATGCAGCATGTGTAACGGTTACAAAAGCACATGTAGCAGTCACTGGAACAGCTATATCTGTGCATTTCTAGATGTAGATATATTGCGTACTATACTGGCAACTTGCTGTGCAAATTCACAGTACAGTAGGCAGTACAACCATTCCATGAATAGATCAATCATTTTTAAATGGTATAAACATTGCTCTGGAGAACATCATCAGAGATTAGACTGCAAAAGCCTGTATACAGGTACAACATTTAAAGGAATTTTGTTCAAGATTTTCATAATAAGGGTGTAGGAAGGGTACAAGCGTCAGAGCAAGATGGTGCACAGATATAGGTTCATAGGTAGGTACTAGGCCATTGGCGCTAGGGCCTATACAAGCCTAGCCAAAAAGGTACCCTGGCTTTCGCCACCCAAGAAAATTATTTTCCTGTGCCCCTGTCAAACAGAACCAGAGAAGTGATCCCCAGGGTGAATTTCCTATTACCCACCCAATCAAGATTTTTTCTTGAAGAGTGCTAATGAGGAGCTCTGTTTGACATAGATAGGTAGTCTGTTCCAGAGTATGGGAAGTCTCTGGGACAGGAATCTATCCGTACAGCATGTTCTGTTTATTGTAGTGACAAGGTTTAGGTCCCTAGAACATGTAGCTTGGAGGGATTGGGATTTCTTTAAGTGGAGCATGTCCAACAGCTCTGGGTTTGACATAGCTTTGTATGTTAGGCAGAGATCGCCTCTGAGTAGGCGATATGCGATGGAGTAAAGCTGGAGTTTTTTGAGACGGTCTGCATAAGGCATCTGTTTGAGGCCAGTAATCCTCTTTGTGAGGTATTTTTGCGGCCTTTCCAGCTGTTGTAGATGTCTTGTGAGGTACATACCAAAAGGGGCATTGTACTCTACAATGGGTCTAATGAGTGATGAGTAGAGGGGAACAATGACCTATTTTTTTCTGGATGAGAAACCTTTTGTGATGAGGTGTGCCACATAGAAGGATTTTCCTGACCACTGTGGCGATGTGATCATCAAAGGAGAGACTACTGTCCACCTGTGTCCCAAGGTCTCATCACACTTTCGGCATTAAGTAGACTACCGCCAATGTGGTAGTTCATGGGTACAGAGTTTTTACCAAAGGGGATGACAATGCACTTTTTGGCATTGAGCTTGAGACCATGTCTTTGACACCAGGCATCTGTCTCAGTGTGGCCCTTCTGTAGGATGTCCACATCGTTAGGAGTTTCGATTATGGCTCCTAGTTTGCAGTCATCTGTGAATTTAGTTAGCCAAAGACCTTCTGTGTTAGCCTGTACTTCACAGAAGTAGATACCAAACAGGAGAGGGACCCAGGACTGAACCCTGTGGTACTCCACTTGTCACTGTTCTGAAGTCTGATTTGAAGTCTGCTACTTTCACAGTGTGGGTTCTGTCAGTAAGCCATTTGGCAACCCATCTTGTGACATAGGGATTTATACCTAGTTTAGTGAGTTTATCTATAATTCCAGAGTGGGGGATGGTGTTGAATGCCTTGGCAAGATTTAAATAGGCTGTGTGAACCACCTTACCCTCATCTACAGCTTTGGTGACTACTTCAAAGTCGTCTATCAGGTTTAGGAGACATGATCTGCCTTTTACAAACCCAAACTGTGTGGGGTCCAGAGTTTGGAGATCTCCAGTGTCTTTGTTTATGAGTTCCATGAAGATATGTTCCATGTCCTTGCAGATGAGGCTTGTCAGGCTAATGGGGCGGTAGTTCCCAGGGTCTGTTGTGCCCCCCCCCCTTTGTGGAGTGGGATAACTGTTGCAGTGCGCCATTCAATGGGCACAAAGCCTGAGGTGAAGCTATGACTGAACATGGTAATTAGGTGGGGTGCCAGTTCATTCTGTAATTCATTTAGAAGGCAGCCTGGGATGTTCTCAGGTCCCATGGATGCTGTGTTCTTGGCTTTGGAGAGTGAGGTTTTTACCTGTGCAGCCGTGATTACAGGAACTTTGCATTGTTCCAGTATAAAGATGGGCCCTTTAGGGGGTGAGAGGGGGGTAAAGTTAACACTGAACCTATCGGCCAGGATGTTGGCAATATCAGTTAGTTCTGTATATTTAGTGCATTGTGCTGTAACTCAGAGCAGATCTGAGTGCTGCCATTGAGATTCTTGACATAGCTATAGAATGCTTTGTGGTTGTCTTTAGTATCAATGGCAATTTTGTTTTTATAACTAGCTTTGGAGGATTTTATGAGGGATCTCAGCTTCTTACTGAGGCTGACCAGGGAGTTCCTCCAATCGTGGGATTTTACTCTTTTTTGCAACAGTTTCTTTCTTCTGTTGTAGAGTTTGTTTATGGCAGACCACCACCAGATTGTCTTCCTTTTTTTGGAGGATAGCATCTTGGCTCTGTTTGGGATAGCACAATCCATGCACTCGTGTAAGTGCTTATAAAGTGCATTTGTGTAGGATTCAGCAGTCGTACCTCTATTGTCCATCTGCACGAGTGTTGTGAAGTTTGCCACTTCTGTCTTAAGTATGAAGTTGGCTTTGGAGAAATTTTTTACGATTGATTTTCTAATGGAGGGTGGGAGCGGGATGTGGATGTCTAGGGTGATTAGCTTGTGGTCGGATCTGGCCAACGAGGAGCTGACCTCTGGTGTGGAACACTGGTCACCCATGTTGGTGATGACCAGGTCTAGGATACTGCTGCCCCTGGTGGGGATGTGAATAAGTTGATCCAAGGCATTGGAATTGATGATTTCCAGAAAACGTTGAGCAAAAGAGTTGGTATATGAGTAGATTTCCCAGTTAATGGTAGGGTAGTTGAAATCACCCATTATTAGAGTGTTGGGTTGTACCTTAGTATTTTCCAGTGTATCAAGAAAAGAGGAATGGGAATCCTGGGGCATGATAGGGGTTCTGTAGCAAGCTACAATCTGGATTGCGGTTTTGCCCAGAGTTAGTTGAACTTGGATAATCTCGGATGCATTATGCTGAGCAACTAGCTTGGAGGTGTGGATATCCTTAATGAATATGGACACGCCTCCACCTTTAGTGTTTCGGTCTGGGTTTGGTGTCCGAAAGGTGTGGTATGAATTATAGCCTGGTAATGCACGGGTGCTCTCTGGAGCTTTGAACCAGGTCTCTGTCAGTGGTCTCCATTTTAAGGAGTGCCTCGAGTGAGTGCATTTAGACTTCTAGCATTGAGTAGCATTACCCTTGGATTTTATTTTATTTTACATTTGTTGACTGGGCTAGTCTAACTGGATACATGTCCATTTTCAGTAGAGGCCCGGGGAGATAAGCTCCACTTTAAACTAAATAAATCAAGACAAACAAACAAAAGTCCATGCAATATATAAAGTACATATACTTGAAGAATTTCTTCATCAACTTGAGTTATACAGTACTAAAAATATACAGATTGTGACTACTGAGTTTGATAAGGTAAAATACAGTATTATTACCAAGGGATATATATTCAACATTAGCATATTGGGTATTAATGTGCCTTTATAAAGATGTAAATTGGTGATGAAAAAGTGTATAAGACTGAGAAGTGAGAGAATTATTGAGTGTATGTACATGAAGTAATTACAGTTATAGTGAAAGAAATAGATTGGTTAATATACAAGGTGAAAAGATAAGAGCTCACTGAAGAAGGCAAATGTTGTTAGTAGCATACTCAGTGATAGCATCTTGGGAAATAAGATACTAAGAAGGGGGTGAGGGATGAATTTACTAATTCTGCAAAGTGGGTTATTGGAGGAGAGTTATAGAATAATGTTGTATTGGGGGGGGGGGTTAGTCAGGGTTAGTACAAGGACATAGCCATTGTGTTTTTAGTTGAATCTTTAGTTGCTTTTTAAAGAGTGATAATGATGAGATAGATGCAAGTTTAATGGGAAGCTTGTTCCAAATCCTCCCCACTGAATTAGAGAAAAGAGTATCACCTGCCTTGTTGGGGGATTTCTGGATGGTAACCAGTAGTTTATTTGCTGATGGTAATGATGAGATTTAGACAGTGATGAGTTTTAAATGAGGACCCAATAGCAAACCTGGCAATATTGTTATAAGAAGTGGACAATTTGTTTAGGTTACTTTTGGAAAGATTAGTATAAACTGATGAGGCATAGAAGAGGGTGGAGATCAGATGGGTCTGGGCAATAGTATTTCTGGCTTCTGGGGTGAGAAAAGGCTTTATCCTATATAAGGATACAAGTTTTCTGTTTACAGTTTTAATAGTGGTATTAATATGAGAGTCAAAGTTGAGGTTATGGTCAATCAATACACCTAAGAGTTTTGTAGTTGGGTCAGGAGCTATGATTGTACCATCGATGGATGTAATAGAGAAATCTATTGGGGTGGATTTGATAGTTGGAGTAAATAGCAATAGTTTGTTTTTTTTGGCATTAAGGAGGAGGCGACAATGTTTGAACCAGTTTTCTACTTGGTTAACTACTGTTTGGGAGATGGACTGGAGTTCAGATGAAGTGGATGCTTTACAAATCAAAGTGGAGTCATCTGCGTATTGTATGCTGGTAGATAGAGGTAAATTAGTAGAAAGGTCGTTAATGAAAATGGAGAAAAGTAGAGGTCCCAGGATGGAGCCCTGAGGGACACCAAGGGTAATAAGGAGCTGTTTGGATAGGTTATTATCCCAAAGGACAGCCTGCGGTGTATTGTGCATATAGGATTTGAACCATTGTAATACCTGTATGTCAAGTGAGAATGAGTTGAGTAGTATTTGATGGCTGACCATATCAAAAGCTTTAGAGAGGTCAATGAACAGAGCAGAGGAGAGCATGTTATTGTTGCGATGTTTATTAATGCAGTCTGTAAAGGACAGGAGAGCAGTGGAGGTACTGTGGAATGGTCTAAAACCATGTTGACAGTCAGCTAGAAGGTTATATTTGAGAATGTGGTCAAGAAATTGTTGATGGATACATTTTTCCATAATTTTGCCTAGTGGTGACAGTAGGGCTATGGGCCGAAAGTTAGAGTTCAGTTGAGTTCCCTCCTTTGTGAAGTGGGATTATGTGAGAGATTTTCCAGAGTGAGGGAATGGAGCCTTCAGTTATGGTTCTATTGATTAGAATAGAAATGGGATAGGCAAGAGCTTTTGCTGCAGTTTGAAGGTATTCAGGTGGTAGGAGATCAGCTGAGGGAGTACAAGGTTTAAGTTTATGAAGTAGAGTAAAGATGATTTTGCTTTCTTGTACCTGTTACGGTGGTGAATTCATCATTTGAACCTTGCCTAAAAAAGGCACTATAGGAGTGGCAAGAGCCTTTGCCAGTATCCGGAATCCCAAGGGCGACAGGTGCAGGCCATCTCTGGCAAAGCAGCGTGGTCTGTCGATCATGTCATCCCAGGTAGGCAGATACTGGATTCCCTTAGAATGACACCAGAAGATTAGCCAGTTGTTAAAGTCAGTCATTTTGTCCTTGTACTATGGTGTCATTCTGGGTGATGGCAGGATGCTACTCAGGGCTAGGGTCATACCTGCCTGGGCTACAAGATCAGAGAGCTCCTCCATGTCTCTTTTCATGTAGTCCAGGGAGGTACGTCTCAGGCCATTCACACCAACATGGACAATGACAGAGTCATATTTGTACTTGTTGTGGAGTGACCTGAGTGCATGCATTATGTGGCAGATCCTGGCACCTGACAGTAATTTTTTCCTTGTTTATCCTGGTGAGTGGAACATCAGTGTGCCTGACTATAGAGTCACCCATGACTAGAGTGTTGGGTACGTTATATGCCTTATGGGCTGTAGTTGAGTGGCACACTGAGTATGTGGGCTATGTGTCATTTGGGTTGTGTTGGGTGGTGGAGGAGGTTGCTTGCATTTCTGCTTTGGAGGTCTCTGCTGTTTGGGCAGATTTGTACAGAGAGCCTCCGCAAATGTATGTGTGTGTTTTATGCTTCTGTGTGTGTTTTGATGGTGTAGGTTTTGACGGACTATGTGATGAGTGTGGTGCAGTGTAAGTGTTTACCTTCTTCCTCTTGACTGTCTAGGCCAGTCTTTGGTGAAGAGAGCTTTGCTTCCAGTTTGGCTATATAAGTGCATCTCTCACAGGTCATAAGGCTTGGGTGGTAGGAGGAGAGGGTTGTCTGTGTACATGAGGCAATTGCTACATTGTCCCAAGATGCCCAGCTTCATCAGGTAGACAGGAGAAAACACTGGGAGCTGACCTTTAGACATGCCTGAAAAAGTGCTTATTTATTAAGAACTAAAAACTGTTTTTCTCTAGACAAGTGAGGAAAGTTGAGTGCTGCAATTTGTAACTTATTTAGTGCTTACAATGAGTTCTGAACAAATGCTGAGCTCAAAGAAATAGGTGAGTGCTAAAACTAAGAAGCTGGCTAGGTGCAAGGGAAATTTTGAAGAACAGACTTTATGGCGCCAAGAATAGTTTAACCCCAGTTAAGTGTGGGGGGGGGGGCTTAGGAGCTCACAAACAGTCCTGGACACAGCAAATCCATATCTGGACAAGACCTGCCACAGGAAAGGGGGAAAGCAAGCTTAAAATATATATATTTTTTCCAGTAAAGTTGAAATGGAGAAAGCTGGAACAGAAGTTAATTCAACGTTAAGAATCTGCGTGGGATGGCCTTCACAAATGTTCTCTATTAGATTGAGTGAACTAAGGACACTAGACTGGGAGGAGTGTCACAGATCAAATATACAGTATGGGCAGGCAACTGCAAAGCCACCAAGTATAAGAACACACAACACTAGGGAAAGTGGGTGGAAAAAATTACAGTTCCTAGCTGTAGCCACTAAATGAAAGTTACATTCTAGCGAACAGATGACAACAGGTTGATCATTTGCCACAATGCCTGCACCGACAGATGAAGTAAATGCTATGACAGTAATTTTGTGTGCTATATGGCCTTTTAGTCAAACAGGGGTGACATGAAAAATGGCTACAGTGGATACACTTGCTCAAAGAGGCGATCTAGGGTGGATACTTTTTTGCCATAAAGGGGTTCCATATCCGAAGTACAAACTTGTATAAATGAGAGTCCTAACACTTTGTAAATTTAACAAAGCACCCTCTTACACACAGACGAGTAAAAAAAAAACTGTATCGGTAATTAACACTTTTGTTCCAAAAATAAATCAAGGATTTCTTCAGAATGAACAACGATGCATCAAACACTCTTTAAATACAGTTACTTAAAGTTCACCAATCAATTTCAAATTCTAAAGCATTTAAAAATACATACCATACTACTGTTTATGATTTAAACACACTGTTTCAAACAGCACTTGATATTAATGGCATTATTCAGGCCAAGCACCCGTTCACCTCAAATTTAATTTGCCATTTTGTTTCCCTAACCTCTAGCCTGTTTCTGAAGACTCCTCCACAGTAATCACATGGTCCATGATCAATTGCCCTAAAATAAAACTTACCATTCCAATAATATAACTTTGCAAATTTACATGTGATTCACTAAAAAAGTGACGTCAAAACTCAATGTTATACCTTTAAAAGGGTTTGTAATCATTAGGGGATGTTCCACCTCCCTACAGCCCTGTTAGTGGTATGCATTTCTGAGATGGCTGCTTATCAAGAAGACAAACATGCAGAGTACAGAATTTAAGATTTATGTCCCTAATACAAGTTATGTCCTCAGATTTTCCAAATGAAATGCATAGGATGAGATGCAAATTGTGCAGCTGTTTTCACGTTTCTCTTAGAAAATATAAAGGATTTGCTTTAGTTACCTAGTGAGATGTCCTGCAAGCCAATGGCATGGAAGATGGGCAGCATTCTAAATTTATATATTCTATATGATCCATTGCTTAACAAGACTGATATTTGAAAGTATATTGTAAGATGTCATTTACTTGGACTTCAGAGAGACTTACGACATCTGTATATAAACAATACTGATGATGACAACAGAGAAGTCTAGTTCTTCACTATCCACTACACCAGTGTGGAGCAATGTAAACTTCCAACACAGTTCCACAGAAAATGCCCATGAGGTGAATAAAGGAATGCAGAGGGATCAGCCAAGTGGTGTCGATAGGAAACTTTTTAAATTCTGTTTAAATCACAAGAAAAACTACTAAAAATTAAGTGAAATGTCCAGCTTTATAATGGCATCTTAAACTTTTAGAAAAAAATCATACAGAAAATGTAAGGGAGAGAAAGCAAGAATGAGCCACTTGGAGACACCAAGGTTGATGGTTTATCCTGCTATGGAAGGGCCAAGCTCAGTGAGACTCGATGAAGCCAAGATGGTGGATACGCCTCAGACAGTATTCCATAACAAATGTCTATTTATAAAGTTAAGCATTTTTCTGGTGGGTATCTATCAGGGTAAAACGGGTACCAGCAGGGAGCAGGAGTCAACAATGCAAGCATGAAAAATGTTGGAGTCGTTTTCACAAGCAAAGTGATATGTGTAGAAAAGCAATTAAAATATATTGGGTAGTATTACGGGGTCGACTCAAGATAAGCAGATAGCCTTCCTTTTTTCAGTACTAGTAGTTAAAGAGAAATAAAGTACATCCTTGCAGACACTTCATTAGAGAGAGTCATTAAGGTGGTAAGTACAGAAAGTCAGACTGCAAAGATGCTATGAAGAAATAGTCTTCCTATGGATGTGATGTATATTAGTTTTGTGAACATAGATTTCTCATCACTAGAATTCAGCAGATTTGGAAACTCGAAAGGTTGCCAGACTATCATATGGCATACTAAGCATCTGGAAATTCAAAAGGTTATGCCCAACTTTTGGAACTTGTTTTTGTAAAAAAAAAAATGCTATAACTTTAAAGTAATATGCCAGTAGTAGCACTAGTAGTTAAAGAACATAGCTCACCATATTCCAAGAATCCTGGAATGTGAAAAATTATATCACAAGGAAATAAATTTTCTGATGCACTGATTTTCATCCATCAATACAGGGTACTATGATATGTGAACATGTTAAACTAGAAGCTCAACAGTTTAAATGCGTACTAATGGATTGGAACCGTTAAAGCCAGTGATAAAGCAAATTAAAAGTTATTTGCATGACAAAGTATTCAGTCAGCTTTATGGGCAATAATTTTACAAATATACTTGGATAAAATAGAAACTAATTGTTCCATATGCATTTATTTCTTCTGCCTAGTATTTCTCATGTTCATAATTCAAGCATTGATTTTCACATTTAGCCTGGTAACTGAGGTATTTTACTGTCAATATACATGGATGCATTTGACTGCATACAGGAGTTTAAGCTTGTGATGCTTTTTCTGCCACACAATTACTAAACTGTACAAAATGCACAGGTTGTTATGGTGCAAATTCTTAGATTCAGCATATGATAAAAATTGCACCACAATGCATTATGGATTATCTATTCAGTATCATGTTAGATTTTTTTTTTCACACACAGTTATCACTGATAATACTGTAACAAATGATGTTATCTGAAACAGTCATCTTGATTCACTTAGTGATAACTTGACAGTAGGGTATCGTTAATCACCAAGCAGAGACTATGGGTCTGGGTTTGGTGGTATTGCTCTGCATTTATACTAGAGTTTCTTCTATGCTGGCATGATCTTTCATACGAAGTCTATCCAGTGGCTCCATGCACTGATATTTTAACCTTTCTTACTCAACGTCAGTATTTAAGAGACAAGTAAATTTGATTTCATCTCTCTCCCTACCTTCAGTGTCACCTGACTGCATATGACCCACCTTCAACACAAGTGACATTAATGCTTCATAATAAAAACAGCAGAGTCTCCTTTGTAGTCAGGCTTAGGGGTAACAAGCAAGGCAGCACCTCAAGCTCTGAACCTGAAAAAAAAATGGAAGTCTACACTGTATGTCCCATTCATCTTCATTTAAACCGTAGGCTGTGAGGAGTGACTGATCTTTGCAAGTCAGACCCTCTCCGTTTCTCTAGATAAGGTCTACTTAGATTAACTTTTCTTTAACCTATATACAGTGAAAGAATGACATCACATATGCATTTTTCAGCAATGTAGCAGTACAGGACGAAAAAAGAAAATCAAAGCACGCTACTTCACTGGTATTTGTTTCTTTTACCTCCACAATGGAAGATTACTAAAGAAAATCTCATTTTCCACTTTTTTTATTGTTTAACTAGTCAATTACATCTATGCAAAAAGGTCCCTACTGCCACATACATTTCCCTTTCCTTCTGTTTTATTCAGATTACCTAGCAATATTTTGTAATGGATGTTTCTGGAGCATCCATTCTGCACTCCAAGGTGTTTCTCTTCTCTGTTCAACCTCTGTGCACAGGTTCACTCCACTCCCTACCCCCAGTTTGCATAACTTCAACTCCTCCTTCCTCTCTTTCTTCAAATATTTAGTTCTACCTTCAAACTCCAACCATACCTGACATCACTTTAACCCTCCCATAACCAAAATTACATCTAGCAATAGATAGCATTATCTCTCGTAGGCCACCTCAACTACATTATTCTCCTTCATATCAGATATCCCCCTGACGACTTTAACCCTTTTCTCCCACTATACAACCATAGTATTGCACACACTCAAATCATTAACTTGCTTCAGGTGTATCATGTAATATGAACTCCATGATAGTACAATGAATCATCATCAAACCCTGTCCAATTATTTACAATATCACCTATACTATTCTAACTCACTACAAACATAAGCACCTTAAAACTCTTCTTTTGCTTACCAGTTACTTCATATGTATTACCACTCCTTTGGTACCCCATAACATTCTCCTTTCCACACTTCTACTACCCTTCCTCCCCATTTTCTTACTTGTCTTCCAACCTTTAATTTAGACATGCCGCCTCTCAGCCTAGCCCCTCCAACACTAGTACAAAATCTTAAATGCAGCCCCCTGCAACCTCTTCAACTCTTTTTGTTATGCCTATCCATACAAGCATACATTCCACCAGGTCCTTTATATTCTGGGCCCTCCTACAATTTATAATGAGGGGATTCTTAAAGGTTAAGATTAAGTGCAATAAAAGGATGGGTACATTTAAGTGTGGTGTGTGGCCAGTGTGCCAATATTTCCCACAAAGAAAGTGTTGTTCTCCTGACAAGTAGGAACAAGGTTGTTAAAGGAACTTCCTTTTCTAATTGTAATAGTCAGGGGTTAGTGTATCTGGTTATTTGTGAATACTGTAATGCATTCTATACTTGTAAAACAAAATGTACCTTAAGGACAACAATATATGAACATTACTATGATATAAAAACTAAAGATGAGAAAATAGTTTATATAAACATTTTAAAGATTGCCCCAATGCAATTTTTTTTTTTGGTGATAGTAGTATTTCATTTTGTTTTTAAGATGGGTTCTTGAGAGAACAAAACTGAGTATCATGAATTGTTATGGCAACTAATCCTGGAAGCTTTCAGAAGCCCAGGAATTAATGAGAATTTAAGTACAAGTTCAGTGATGAAAATGAGAGTGGCTAGATTGTGAATTTGGTATAGGATAAGATTTCTGTACTTTATTCTATTTACGTCCACCTGCATTTTTGTACTTTGCTCATTAGATGGCAGTAAAGAGAGATTACTATTTTGCTGTTTTAAATACAGAAAAGTCTTACATTTTTAATTTATACAACTTTTTATATGTAAAAATTTTTAACATTTATAAGTTTACGTTTTTTATTTCACATACAAAATGCAGCTTTTATACAGTAGTAGTACTGTGAATTTTTTTAATCTGTAACTTGTTTTAATGAGTGTTTGACTACTATTGGATGGTGTATAATTGACCGGTGGAGTTTTTGATATATATAAAGGCAACAATTTTATGTAGAATTTTACCTAAAGTCTTGAAACGAAAATGAGTTGTCAGTGAAGTGTTAAGTTTTTTGCTGGCCTTTTAATAAATTATTTTGCACTGTACATACTGCTTCACAAGTGCTTTTGTCTTCTTAATGCATAGTTTTGTAATTTTAAATGATTAAATAATATATATATATATATATATACTTGTTTATCATAGATTTTTTTTCCATTTTACATGTTTAAAATTGTTTTAGAATCATTTCAAAAAGCAACATTTCATACCATAGTACATCTCTGACTGGAGCTGTAACATTCTGGTGTGCATTTTCTTTCAAAATACAAACCTTGACAATATTGTAGTAGTAGATCTTTTTCTAAAAAATACAAATTCTACTTCTCTAAGTAGAGCTTTGATATAGAGGCGTGAGAAGGTAGAACTGTGACATTTGCTATCTCCTTTACTGTAAGGAAGGCTTGGCAAAAAAAAAAGTATGCGTTCCTTTGCAGCACTGAACTTTCCAGCAATTCCTAATATTTGACAGGCATTCAATGACATCTGAGATCAATGTCCCTGCTGACCAGATTATGAAGCCGTAAGATATTTCACAGTGGCACAATGTCATTTTGTATGAAGCAGTGTCCTTTCTTGCTACTTATTGATTTTATGCAGATGGAACAGCCTGGTGTTTCTGACATTTGATCAGTCAGGTTTATGATTTTTAAAGACTGTCAAGTAGCATTAACGTTTGTGGTTAATATCACTGTGTATTGTAATTTAATTGGTGGAACCTGAAACATGTTCTGTTCAGCAATAAAAACTTCCCTTGCACCGATTCCCTGAAGGAAACGGTTTATTTTTCAAACATATTTCTGAGGCAATACTTTCATTAAAAAATTTGTGTACATTTGTGTGTGAAATTTTTTGTTAATGGTTCAGACATTTTTTTATACCTTACTATGAAAGTCTGAAAGGGTGTTAGGGAAAATAAAAGGTTTGCTACAGACACTTAAGGAAAGATGCAGACAATATACTATTTAGCAGTGATGCTTTTGAAACGAGCTGCATTCGTGCAGGGAATTATGGGAAAGATTTTGCGGGCAGAAACATTTGCCTTTTCCTGGTCATGTTTCATGAGAAGGCACTTGAGTGTGGCTGCACAGGGCTTTATAACAAGGTGCTGGGCACGATCCCTAGAAACTTTTTTGAAGGCACTCTACATTTACTTTGCTTTGTGACCCTACAAAGTCAGCCTTGTCTGCTCTCTTTTTGTTACTGTTTTGTCATTTTTAAGAGCAGATATCTGTAAGCCTTTATTATACAGGCATTTTGTTCTCTTATTTTAGGTGACTGTCTGTGTTCTCTTTTGTCTCTCTGTCCGCTTAGATAGGTTCATGGTGGATGCGAGTACTATGGTGATACTTGTGCAGCTTTTCTTGCACAGAGTATGGAGTGGATATTGTGATCCTTCCTTTAAACTTAGCCTGGTACATTTTATTTTTCCCATTTTCACAATTTCCATGGTCTCACTACTATTTAGTCTGCTATTTGTGAGGATCCACTAGGGAGATTTTCTCAGTGAGGGTTCACCTGTGTGGAAAATGACTGATATAACAACTTCAGATATATCAGTTGCTCCTTATCATTTGAACTTTCTAGTAAGTATTGTTCTTTGGCTTTTCCAGTAGCTTGTCTGTACATATGTTCTTGGTGTTCGTTGCAGTGCTGCCCAGCCAGAATTTCCAGTGGGTTTACCTCAGTTGAAGTTATTAGAGATGCTTTCTTTCGTGGGACAAAGCACAACTTCTACTGTCTTGTTTAATATTTTTGTTAACTTGTGCACTTTTTCCTGTGGTACACAGCTAGGTGATTGGTCTCCAGTTCTATAGCTTGCGAGTTAGAGCAGTCCCCTCCCCCCTTGATTTTAGTATCCCCTAGTTGATAGTTTACTTAAGACAGACATTCATGTAATAAAAAATACTTAACAGGATTTATAAAAACATTTACGGTCAGTGTTGTTCTATTTTCAGTATCTGAAGCTATTAAGATACATATCCTTTTTTTCATGTGTATGATTACCTGTCATGTTACACATTTAAAAAAAAACTGTTAAGTTTGTTATTCAATATTATTTTAGTAGATTTCTGCTCTTTTCTTTCTAGGTTGTAGGCCAGTCTGCATTTTCTGGTCATAAGATATGAACTATGGTTCACCAAGTGGTAGTCTTGTTTGGTTAGGTCCCCCCACCCCCCTTTGTGGCCATGTCTTTTTAGTGCATCTCTTTCATGAGTTGCACTCATTCAACATTAGCAACAGCCATGCCACTGTTCGTTCACAGGGTATAGTCTTGGTCTCTTGTTGAATGGGATTTTATTCATCATCTTGATAAATATTTTTGAATCAAATTAATTGGTGAAATATTACCTTTTAGAATGATGTACACATTTTATCCATTTGGTGAGCATCCTAGTTGTTTTTAAGCTGTTAGTATATTTTACACATTCCTCTTTGTTCTCTGTTGGGTGAAAACGCAGCTTTCATTTTGTACTTACCAGGATTATTGCTTTGGAGTTCTGCTAGCTCATTTTTTCACTGTTTTATCTACAAGTCAGTAACCTTTACATGACACAAATTTTATTTGTCTTTCTTATTCGTTTATTCTTTTTAGGTTTGGGGTAAGTTGTCGAGTCCTTTATCATTATCGGTAGTTATTTGGTCTGTGGTCTCCCACTTAAACCAGAGATTGTAACATATTGGAGCTTGTTCTTAACTGAAGAGAACGCTGCACTCAACCCGCCTCCACCCACATGACAAGTCCTCACTGGCAAGGTTGAATCACAAAACTCTCTCATTTGAAAGAAAAAAAAAAAATGGAAAACCCACAAAAATCTTTTACAGTTAGAAACTATTATAAAGCAACCCACACCCTATTCAACAAAAGACTGCCAAAATTCAGTGCCCCACCCAAACCACAATTCACAATAGCATATGTAGATTTATAGAAACAGTACAAACATGAAAAAGGAATTCATAGAGGTGCTTGTACTTCCCGTAAGCAAGTGGAAAACAACCCAACACTGGTGGAACCAGCATACACCCCCCCCCCATAAGCCTTTCAGCAGGGAGCAGGTCATACTGGTAACTCTAAGGCAGAAAACACTCCCTCATTTGGGCCCGACAATATTCCTAGGTTGTCTCCTAAATTGCCTGATACATGACCTGTCAGGACCACGAGTCACTGTTCAACTACAGTCTCAAACCTGTCAATGTTCCAAAGGAATGGAGGAGAGCAATGGTTACCTCCCTTCATAAGGGCCAACCATCGACTGACACCAGAAACTACAGACCCACTAGTGCGATTAGTCTAATATACAAAGCCATGGAATAAATCATCATAGAAATAATCAGCAAAGACTTTGGCAACCTACAGACACTAGCCCCATCCCAATATGGGTTTGTCAAAGGAAGGTAATGCCTACTTAACCTGGTAGACTTTTCTGAGAAGGAAACCAAAGAAATGGATGAAGAGAAAACAGTGTTTACCATCGACCTAGACCTGGGTAAGGCTTCTGATACAACATTTCACTTGGGTATTATGGACAAACTCACTGAACTAGGCATAAATCCCTACACAATTCACGATTACCTGACAGGTAAGACAAGTAATCAGGACTGATGAGACCGTCTTCCCCAATAGAAAGGTCACTAGTGGAGTAGCACAGGGCAACATGCTGGTCTCACTCCTGTTTGTAAACTACTTGTCAGAGATCTCGTGCTGGTCTCACTCCTGTTTGGAATCGACTTGTCAGAGATCTAGGCCAATGTCAAGGGCCTCTGGCTTACCAAGTTCACAGAAGACTGCAAACTGGGAGCCATCATAAACTCCCCCCATGAAAGTAACATCCTGCATGAGAGTAACACTGACAAATAAATGGTGCCAAAGCCACTGATTAAAACTCAATGCAAAGAAGTTCATTATACTGACTTTTGGGAAATGTCTATCCAGGCAAATTACTCCATTAATAAGATACTCATACTCATAACAGTTAGTCTGGTAATTAGAGATCTGGGGACACATGTAGGTAGCAATATGGCCTTTAACCAACATACAGCCAAGTCAGTAAGAAAAAAAATCACTCTACGTCACCCAACTTATAAGAGTATGACAAGGAAGTTCTAGCACCACTCTACACTGTACCCACTAAAATTTCAAAGCTCCTTAAGAAACTCAAACCAACCACACTAGCTGCTGACACCCTAACCAGCCAAATTCATTCAGATAGCAGCAGACACCATAGCCTATCCCATGTTCATCCTCATAAACAGGTCACTTGCAGAATTCAAAGTCTCCATCCTGTGGAAAAAATCACACATTATTCCATTGCACAAAGGGGGCAGCTCCTTAGAACTCACCAACTACTGCCCAGTCGCAATACTCTCACCTCTATCCAAGATATTAGAGAGAGTTGTACATTCCCCGAACTACTTCAGTACCTCTTACAAAACAACTTAATCTCCAAAACTCAGCATGGCTTTAGACCATCCCACAGCACCACCACAGCATTACTATCATTTACAGATATAGTTAACCACAATAGAAACAAGGGACTATTTGCATCTTCTATTTTCTTAGACTTATCTAAAGCCTTTGACATGGTAGACCATAACATTCTTCTCCAAACAATCTACCCTAAGCCTCAGCCCCTCCACTATATTATGGTTTACTAGCTACTTATCTGGTCGATAGCAAGCAGTCCTATGGCATGACCAGCTGTCCCCCCTGTTACCAGTATCCACAGACGTCCCTCAAGGATCCATCCTTGTACCACTATTGTTCTCACTATTCACCAACCAAATCAATTCCTCCTCACTCACATCATCAGTAGTACAATACGCGGATGACACCAGCCCAAGTGCCACCCCCACATTAAAGGAACTGCAAATCCTCACCCAAAACACTTTTACTTCAGCTGAAACATGGTTCACATGCATCAAAATTATTCTTAACCCTAAAAAATATAAATTAATTCTTTTTGGCCCAGGTCATGCTCCCCCCCCTCAACACTTTCTCCATTCACTCCAAAGATGACATTCAAATCACTTTAACTGCACACACTAAACTCTTAGGTGTAGAAATAGACAATAACCTCAAATTTGACATCCATATAGCACATACCATTAAGAAAGTTAATAACTAGGACTTCTCTATAGGAACAAACTTTATAACTAAACAAACCAAAGCTACTACTGCAAGAACTCATCTCTTATCCACCCCTTCTCTATGCCTTTCCCATCCTTACTAATATCCGCCGGAGTGATCTGAACAAAATGGAATCTTGTTACAACAAATAGCCAAGTTTGCTACTGAAACCTTATACAAATCCCACCACTCTCACACCCTTAACTCAGTTGGCTCAAGCTACCTTAACTACTTCTGTTTAATCAGCTCACAATAGCGCATGATCTCCTCTACCTTCCAGAAAAAAAACCTGCACTTCAAGATGTAATTAACCCCTACATCCCTATCAGAGCCTTACAATCTAGTTCTCAGAACCTAATAAGTGTTATCAGACACAAAAATGATGCTGGCAAATCTCTGCCTGCACTATTGCCAAAATCTGGAACTTACTACCTAATCAAATAACCTCCACTACCTCCACTATTCAATTTAAGAAACTCCTGAGAACCCACCTCTCAAACAATTGGCTTTGTTCATGCTACTCCCCAGGTTAATTTGCACCAATACCATGTTCAAGGATTCTACTAAAGGCCCCCTAATTCCTTTCACTGTAAAGCTTAACAATCACTGGTTATTTCTGTAACAAAATATTGAGAGTACTCAATTTAGAAAGACAAAATAAATGTTTTTCTTGTGTTTATATTTTATATTCTATATAAACCCTACTACTAGAATGCTGTATGATGACTTTACTAAAGGAATTGTTAATTTATACATAACTTATGTTTCTATGGAACCTGTATCTTTGTATGATATTCTTGAGTAATTTCTTTATGACATGCTATTGGAGCTTTTCTCCCAGGCTTCCGCTTAAAATGGATGTGTCCAGTTGGACTTTCCCAGTTAACAAATGTAAAATAAAAAAAAAAAAAAAATATTAGGTCTTTGGCTGTAATATTTTAAAACTTCATCAGAAAAAATAGCCTTTCTTAGCCAAAGCTTTATATACAATGTTCACACACAGTAAATGGTAGTAAATGTTAGTCAACCTAGTCATTAGCTCAACATGTTGCACCTTCATCTTTGATGCAGAAGGGTAACAGATTATTTCCCAGGCCAGAGATTTTTTTTTTTTTTTAAGACTGCATAGCAGCAATTGTTATAGACACTGCAGTGTGTTCCATCAATATTTATCAAGTCTAAATCTCCCTCTTCTTATGTCTTCTTGGGAAGAACGGTTATTCATGGTTTATTTACTATCAATAGGTATCTATACATACACACATATATATATATATATATATATATATATATTCATCAATATATATCTAGCTATACATATATATATGGGTGTACTTGGATTCACTCAAAACTCATTTAACTGAATTTCAATTCACCCTCAAAAAAATCGCTGAAAGCTCAAATCACTGAAAACTCACTTCACTGCATGACATTTCACTGAACATAAGTACTGTTGGGCAAATAAAATGTTTATGCCCTTTTCCCCATTGTAGTGCAATCAGGGAGTTAGTATATATAATTGGGGGGATGTGGGGGGTATTGTCTGCGGAGGGGAAGTGGGCTGTGAAGCTGTTTAAACCTTCCCTCAGGTGGTTGTAATCAGCTTTGGAGAATTGTTTTTATTTGACCCTAGCTGGGGGGGGGGGGTCAGGTGTGATGGTGATTCACTGACAAATCATTTCACTTAATTTCAATTCACCCTCAACAAATTGCTGAAACCTCAAATCACTGAAAACTCATTTCACTTAATCACATTTCTCTGAGTGTAAGTACTGTTGGGCAAATAAAATGTATATGCCCTTTTCCCCACTGCAGTGCAATCCTGTTAGTATATATAGTTGGGGGACACTTTCTGCGGAGGGGAATGTGAAGCTGTTTATACCATCCGTCAGTAGGTTTTAATCAGCTTTGGCGACTTTTTTTGTTTGACCCTAGCGGGGGGGGGGGGTCAGGGAAGATGGTGACTTTGAAACTGGCTGCTTTGTGGTCGGGTCTTACCAGGGATGATGCAGTGGTTACTCATGTTGTTTAATACAATGTCCAAGATATTTTCACCTCTCTTGGGTGTGTCAACCAACTGGTCCAAGGCATTTGCATTGACGAAATCAAGGAATCTCTGTGCATTTGTGTTTTGGCATGAGTATTTCTTCCAGTCTATGGTTGGATAGTTAAAGTCGCCCAGGATCAGAGTAAATCGTTGAATCTTGATAGATTCAAAGAGGTCAAGATAGCTGGAGTGGGCACCTTTAAAGACTTTGCAAGAAACTGCGTATAATGTAATGAAGAATCACAGAAAGTAGATAGATGTTGGAAACTTAACTTATAAAGGTGACAAAAGAAATAAATAGAAAGTTCAAGTTATCCTTATAGTCATGTCACTGGCAAAGTATGCAATAAAACTTTTACATAACACTGGATGAAATGGGGTTTGGTTCTTGCAGATACAAGATATACATTCCAAGAAATTAGTGTTCATTAAAAGACTGCCAACTTCAAGAGAAAATGTAGAGAAATGCCATAAGAGAGATACCTTCAGAAAACAGATGATGTCTTTGAGAAATCAGCAGATATCAGACTGAAGAAATGATCATTTCTTAGAATATTTTATGAGTATTGTTGGATGGCAGATGGTTTGACAACATTTTTTCCTAATTATAAGGATCAGCTGCAAAAAAAAAAAAATAGAAACTAGGCTACAAATACTCAAGAATTATGTTACAATTTTTAACCTTAATTTCTATACAAGAATAGGAGGGTATGACCATACCTGCTGTACAGTGTAAATTGTTATCCCAGGGCACCACTCAAAAGTGCTGTATTCTTTATGCCACAGGCATAGTTTTGCCTATGCTCAAAAAAGATCTGAGATTGTTATTTTTATTTAAGGATTTTTCAACTCTGCAGTTCACCACATGGCAGATTTTTATTCCATGAGCAAAGAAGGCCTATACAATAAGTTTTGAGGTCTCAAACCTTACTTACATTTTTCCTCCTGCTTGTGCAAATCCATGAGCATTGTGAACTATTTCTCTGGATGTGCGTAGTATTCAAAAAATGGAAGTCACCTAATGTGGGAAGAATGGGGACTGCTTAAATTAATCATGTATGCGATTCTCTTGCAAGCAGGAACTGTAAACCTTTGTTTGCTATACAAGAGATTTGTCTTTCAGAACTTATTTCAGGAAACATGAGCCTCAAAAAAGTGGACAAAGCCTCTTATATTACATGTGATACAAGCACTGATGAGGAAAAGTCAGACTGGACTAGAATAAAGCTTTCATAAATGGCTTCAAGGAGTATGAGCTTCACAAAGGCAGGCACAGCCTGTCATATTATATGTGTTACAAAACAGTCTTATAAGATCTGGTGATATTCTTGTAAACATAAGCATTTTCAATGATGAAGTCTAAATCACTATTAGATGGACCTGACAAAGATCAGGCAAAAGTGTTTTCTTAAATACAATACTATAATGTTAGATCAACATGTGTTGTCATGTTTTGTTTGTTAAAAACATTTCAACTAGGAACCAGGTTCCACAGGCTGAACTTTTAAACCCTCATGGGTACCCCTCAGAGTTTGGGATTGGCTGCTTGTTCTTCCATCTCACAGATTTTTCTCCACTCAGGTCATCTTAACCCTCCCACCATTGTCTGTAAGTGCCTTTAAATAACTGACCTGTCAAATGTTATGTATTAGAACAAGAACATTTATCCATCAAACTACTCTAAACTTCAAAACAACATCTTCAGTCTGGAATAACCCTTTGTACATCCAAATGTTATCAAGGATGACCTTTGTTTTACATGTATGGCAAGCTTGTTCCAGAGCAGTGTTTTCCTCGGAGATACACATGACCCTATAAACCATTCCATTAATGTTGCAGAAGTGGTTTATGTCCCTGAATCGATTAATCTGCAAAATTTGCCAAATGGTAAGCCCATCAGTGAAGAGTTGGATGATGCCATGCATACTAGACACAGGTCACCGCTTAAAAAAAGTCTGTAAGCGAAAGAATATAGCACTGAGGATTTGAGATCTGTGTAGGACATATTATTTAGGTCTTGTATACTGTTTGCAATGCATCTCTGTGGGTTCTCCACTTGTTGTAAATGTCTTGAGACAGATGCGTCAAAAGAGAAATTATGGTGACTAATTGGACTGATGGTCTAAATGAAGGGAGGCAATGACATAACTGATCTAAAACAATCCTCCACTTAAGTTCCCAAATCTAAACTACTGTGCCAACTCTGAGGGGTGTGTTGTCAATGTGGTAGATCCCTGGGGAAGTCAACTTCTCAAAGAAGATAATGCATTTTTGGTATTTTCCTTTAGTCCACGAGTTTGGAACTAGTGCTGCTTATAGTAAGTGGTTTTTAGTTTATCATCACTGATGGGTAGGAGTTTCTGCAAAATTGGATGCATAAGAGGTTCTGCAGTTGGGGTGAAATTTCCCAGGGAACTACCATGTGAACTCAAGATATTCATCGGATTTTTGAAGAAATGCATGACCTTTTTAACATTTAGCTGTCATTCTTCCATTCTGGGAACTTATTTTCTTGATGTAATGATTTATAGAAATTATGGGCAGTTGTTTTCAATCTTTTTTTTTTTTTTTTTTTTTTTTAAATCCAGCTTTTAATAAGTCTTGCTTGAACTTTGAGTACAACCCCTTTGGATAAAGGAAAGTATTTCAAATGACAATTTGCATGTTTATTTCGATAAGTATCCAAGGAGTTTTTTTATACTAAATTTTTCAGTTATTTCTTGATAGGTTATACCTCTAGGAGCTTTATTCTAATGTTACAGCCAAGGTTTTATGTAAAAACAAAGAATTTCACCCCAACTGCAGAACCACCTATGCATCCATTTTTGCGAAACTCTAACCCATCAATGATGATAAACTAAAAACCACTTACTATTTGGGCAAGACTGAGAAAAATTGGAGAAGCAAGATATTCCAACACATGTATGCTGTAAGAAAAAAAAATAACAGCAACAATGCTTAAGCAAAATGGTCTAATTTGAATCTTAAGTTTCTCTCTTTTGTGTTGCAGAAGATTCAATATTGGGAATAAAGCGAGTGAATCGCAAAATAATTTACCAAAAAAAAAAGAAAAATCTAGTGGAATTAGCTGATGACAGACCACCAGGGTAAAATGACAGTGTATCCATTAACTTAACTGTGAAATAAACACACAATAGAGTAAAATAATTTTTATTTGTGGTTTTAATTCACAGGGCCTGGTTAGCTAGCTAGCTAGCTGTCCTTTTGGGCCATTTTAAGCTAGACAGCTTCCCTTTCAAATGTGAGAATCAAACCCTGTACCTTGCACCTGTGAAAATGCCTTAACCATTTTAAGAACCCACAATTCAGCTTTAACCATTATAACAAACTCCATTAATTTCCAGACTGTTTTACCATTCTGATAAAATCCTATTAGATGAAAACAGTTGCATTTTATGGTGCATTAGTCCTGCATGGTCAGAGTTATTTTAATTAGTTTAGCATTTTTGTTATGAAACATATTAAGAGTTGCCTAAATCTTATAGTTTTCAATTGTACTTTGCAGTCTTTTGCTAGGATGTATACCCTAATCTGTTTATAGCTAGTCTTACGCATTTCGCAAATGAAGTAAATTTTTGATAAATTGTTTATCTTGTGTACCATTTACATGGTTGAATGCTAAAACCTTCTTGTATGAGTGTTCAAAATTATACTGGTGGAGTTTAAAATAATTTTCTAGGAAAACTCAGGTAAGGAAGAGTTGAACGTACACTCTGACTTAAAAAGGGAACTCATTAGTTTAGATTGCAATATTCCATTCAAGTGGCTGTGGGTGGGGCACTAGCATAAAGTATTATAGGCAGTTAATTAGCTTATGTAAAACTTTTTTTTAAATATATATGAAACAGGAAAAATGTTTAGCAAACTTGAGAGAATATTGTCAAAAGTTAGCACATTGCCATACAAGAACTGAATGATAAAGCTATGCTGATAAAAGTCATGCTCAATGGCTTAGGTTGGGATGAAATGAGTGAAGTCCAAAGAGGGTCTTAACTGGTTTTGTGGAAGTGTAACTGGGTAAGGGATCAATTCAGATTTTGATGTTAACTTGGTACTGCAAGAATTATATCTGTGAAGGCTTGTAGGTACTTGGGGAACCGGTAGGCTTTAGGTTAATTTTGGTAGGTAAGGTGAAACTGGATTAAAGTTTTTGGTAGATATGGTGAAATTGGGTTAAAGTTTTTTATTTTGTTCTTCTCATTGCACGAATGGCTGCTGTGAGTTAGAATTGTTTGTTTTTTTCAATTGCAACTGGGGAGTAGGAATTTAGTGTAATTTGTCTAAAGAGAAACTGGGTATTGTTCGTGGGCTTTTTGGGTACACTGGCACAGCTTTCAACTTTGAGTTGGTCACCTGATGTATTGCATGGTAGTTTGGGCATTTTGTTTCAATGTCCATAATTAAATTCCCTTATTTTGTTTAAAGAGTACATCTTTATTAGCCCCCCCCCTTTTGTGTCCAGGCTCCGTTTCACTTCACTTGTGAGGTAATAAAGTGGTTTCTTCATCTTGTAGTGAATTCAGCTCCTTTTTCTCATTGCTGGTGGCAATGGTGAAGGAAGAAACTTTATTTGTAGTAGTTTGATGATTCTGGGGTCTCTCAGAGGTGTTTGCAAACTTGAGGTGCTTGCAGTGTGCATTAACTGTTGGATTAGCATTTGCAATTGAGGCATCTTAACTCAGGCAGCAAAAGGGATTTTGGAATTAAAAAAAATGAGTAAATATAAAAGGACAATGAACTCAAAGCAAGTGCTTGAAAGCAATGCTGACAGGATTCTTTTAGTAGTAGCATGGGATTAGTCACTGCTTGCTAACAATGGTAATATGGGGAAATGGGCGTGCCTTCGTTGAAGGTTGGGCTGGCACCTTGGCACCATAAAAATTGACTGCCAGTCATTAGCGGACCAGAGGTTCTGCTGTGGCGACCCCTAACTGGGAATAGCCAAAAGAAAAACAAACAAACTTTAAAATAAGGATAAGAAGAAGAATTTGGATAATGCTGCCCTTTTTTTAGTCTGGAATGAAGTGCTGCTATACAACGAGAAAGATGATGTCAGCCTTTTGAACAATCAAAATGTATGAAACAAAGCACAAGTTTTATGGCAAATGGCATGCAGAGCACGAGTGTATGGGCGAAAGCTCTTTTGTTCCTAATTATGTAATTCAAGTCTATTACTTGACAGAGTAACAAGCTTATAATAATCTGTTTTGTTGGCCCAGGAAGAGTTGATGGTGGTGTGATTACCTATTTGCTGCTAAGGTTGAAGTAACTCAGTTTTCATTGTTGTAATGTATCTTGTTGGACAGACTTTTTTTTTAAACAGCTATGATCCAGGGATGTTTCATGGTCTGCAAAGCATCTACGAGTCTATATCTCTTAACTGTACAGATTTTTGCAAAGTGTACAGATTTCTGCTTAATATTTTTGGTCAGTTTTTCATAAATTTGTGGTTTTCTGGCAAATTAGTGGCAAACCATTTAAAACTGAAAAAAGAAAGTAATGAGACATTTGAGTTTCAGACTTCATACCCTTTAGAAAATTCATCCAAATCCTGTTATTTTATCAATGAAGTTGGGAAGAGCAATACTTAAAAATTGTCCCTATTTTTGGGCCTTTGTCCCACTTTTATTTATGGCTTTGTATAGATTTCTCATTCAAAAAGGTTGAAAGGTTGGTCTGCGAGTAATGTTTAACCTTTATAGGGGAAGAGAGGTCATGAGTTTCATTTGGTGATTGCAGCAGCTCTCAGGCTGGTTTATTGAGATGGTTGAATCAAATAACAGTTCCCAGCTTTTGGGATGGTTATTTCTGGTGAAGAGCAAGTTTTGCGGGTTGTGAGGCACCAGCAAGTAACAGCTGCTTATCGTGAATGGAAGGTGTGGCAGTAACAATTGCGGGCGAGGGGGATGAGCCTTTGTGACCTAAAAAGTGCTAATATTACACTTATAACTTAGACATTTCATGCATAGCTCTTAACAGTACAACACCGTGGCTTAAAGATGGCTAACTGGTTTGCGCTACACTTGCAGTCAGACTGGGTTGTTCATGTATCTTTCATGCCATAGTATTTGCATACATTGCTCTATATCTAAAAATGATACTATACCTGAAGCACACACATTACCTTAATTGCTTTTACTCTCTATACCCCACAGTCAGTGACCTCACAGTTACAGAATCCAAGATCATGGATCAAAGTCAGGACAAAATGTTGAGGCTTTCTTACAGGACAGTATATGGAAAAAAATGGTAACAGGAGAGCCTGATGGACAATGAGCCATCTTCAGCATAGGCCTGGAAGAACTTAAACATATTACATGAAAGTAAACACAGTACTTCATGACGTTCATTTACAGGTGCAAAGTAATTTACTTATTTTTTTTATTTTGCAGATGGTGGGAGTGCAGAATTTGCATCAGCCGGTGGCTCGAGGGAAGTGGACTATAATACACTGTTAGGTTCTCATTTAGTCATGTCAGACTTGGTGCCGTTTGGGAGTAGGTGGGGACAGATTAGTATGAGGTACATCAAAGGTAGGGTAAAAGCAGGTGGCGCAATTAAAGAATGAGAGGTTTGGGGAGCCCCTTTTCAGTGAAGGGGACAGTTTCACAAGGAGGATTTTGGCAATGAGGAGGATTTAGGTACGATTATGGGGAGTGTGGGGTTGTCCCCACAGGTGGGGTGGAGTCACAACAGCATGAGGTTTTGTCAGACTTTGGAATCCAGCCGGGTGATTGATTAGCTAAGTAGGCCTGAGAGGGGGGGGGTCTTTTGTCCCCCTCAAATACCGCTTTTAGTTAAAGGAAAGTTCTGGAAAGGGGACTATGTGAGTATTTTGAATGAAGTGATGTGAATAGGGTTCAACATATGATGGAATTGGAAACTGCAAACAGTAAACATTTTTGTCAGCTTTAGTGGCCTAAGGGCAGAGGAGGATAGCTAGACTATGGCAAAGGACATGGGACAACTGTGAATTAGGCTTCATTTATTACATGGCGGTTTGGTTGGAAAAGGATACCGCCTTTGGTCTTACACTTTTGGCTTATTTTGTCACGATCTGAGACAGATTTATGGGCATGGAATGCCTAGCTGTGGTACGACCAATGTTTTGGTAGGCGAAGACAGTAGATCAGTCAACTGCATTAGGACGAGAGACATCCTGACATTAGGCTAGCCTCTATAGTGGGGGTCGGGAAGGGGATATGCTGAGCCTTTGATGCAGCGTGTTGCTCATGGGTGGCATGTAGGTTTTGCACATCTGTCTGAAGAGTGTGGGAATGCATTCAGCTGTGCAATTGGTAGACAGGAAGGTACGTGGGTTAATTTGAGTTCACAGCAGCCTGAAATGGGTGCGTTACCTTTATCATTTCTTGGATTTCAGGGTAGTAGGGGCAAGGGGTATTTTTGCGGGCAGAGAAGGGGAGTGTCCTTTTGTCTGTCTAAGGAAAGTCTGGGGGATGCATTTTCTCATTACAGTACAAGTACTGCATCAGCTGCTCATGCAATTTCCTGATTTAGCAGTTGCAGTCAAATTAAAAGATTGGTATTATGAGGGATTTTCTATTAAGTCAGGGGTGGGGAGGGTTCAATTTGTAGGAATTTGCATTCCTTGCAGGGGAAAGGAAGAGATTTTGGAAGGCATGGTAAAGGAGAAATGTCAGGCATGTATTTTATTGGGTTTGTTTGATATTTCTGCCTTTAGCAGCTTTGAAGTTTCTCTTTCGGGGTTGGTTCCTAAGAAGTCAGCAGGGTATTTCATTCGATTCACATTGGTCTTATCCTGAGGGGAATTCTGTATATGATTTTATTTCAGGAGATGATGCAAAAGTCAGTAATGTGTCATTGGATGATGCAGTGCAGGTAATTTGGGAGTTTATAGACCCATGGTTGGTGAAAGTTGATATAGAGTCTGTTTTTCCTTTGTTACCAGTTTGAGTTAGAGAGAGTGGCCATTTTTTGTAGTGTTGTGGATTGCTACTGGATACATGCCATGGTTTGTTTTGTTTACCAGATGCAAAGATGACATGTTTGGAACAAAAGATCCAGTGTGGAAATCCAAGGACAATGTACAGACGAAGGAAGTCATTGAGCTCTTCGGGCTCCTGAAGTTTGCATGTTGGACAGTTTATGCTGCTTATTTGTATTGTGGGTCAGTGGCAATTTTGTTGAACTGGGGAAAATGCAAGGATCATTGGGTGATGGTTAATACATTGGTGAGTGCAGATTTAGCATTGTGGTTGGCTTTTGGAGCAGTTTAAAGGTATGTGTTTTGGCAGGTGGATGGGATTTGTTCAAGAGGATTTGCAATTGTTTACAGATGTGGCAAAAAGTTTTAGGATGGGGGGCATAGTTTGGAGGAAGGATGGTTTGTGGCTCACTGGCCGGCAGAATAGGATGATGGCTAGAGGAGGGATGCTGTCTGACTGGAGGAGAGATGCTGTCTGTCTGGAGTTAATTTCAAGTTGGCTGTCATCGATGGTCTAGCAGGAAAAGTTGAGGAGGAAAAGGGTTCATTTTTATTTGGACAACATGGCACTGGTACAGTTTGCTGCTGTTGCCAGACAAGGTGTGGCAGGTTGGTTTGGAATGATGAGATGCTTGGTACAGGAATCCTGTGCAGCTTTGAAAAGGAATGTGTATGGTAGGGCACTGTAAAATTTTGTGAAATGTGTTGGCAGTTACCTGCGGGAGAAAGATTTTTGTCAGTAGGATTGTTGTTGAGATATTTGGTTCAGGCTTGGGAACAAGGTAAGGCTGTACAGTTGATCAAGATGGACTAAGCTGCAAGCAGTATAGTTGCATGGGTGATGGGTTTATGCGACTTCATTAAATTTTGGACTTTGGTTTGTATATTAAACAAATGGCAACTAAAAGAATAAATAAAAGTTATTTTGTGATGAATTTCATATTGAATTCCATAAATGTCGAGAATTATGTCAATTAATGGATGAACTATTTAATATGATTATATCACAAGGGCCATTATCCTGAATAATTGGCCAAATGAGTGCAGGATACAGTGAAATAATGGCATTGATATATCTGTTTAAAATACCTTTCGCTGTAAGCTGTGAAATGAAAAAGCACTTCCTTACAACAATGGACAAAGGGTGATATATGGATATTTCAATTTCAACATAGGTTTCCAGATTCCTAATTATGGAATTAATTTTCTGGTTGTCTGTTGTCAGGGTCCGAGTTTCAAATAGTGCTATGCTTGCCAAAAGGCATGATTATCCAGTTTCAGCATTTAATTTTAGTCCAGGTTTCTGACCCAGATATCAGTCCGAGATGTGCCTTTTTGGAGGATCTTGGTGTCCTCTGTGGTGTTTATGATGGCACTAAATTTGCAGTCATCTATAACCTTGGTTAGCCAAAAACCATTAACATTAGTGTTGACCTCTGAGAAGTAAATCCCAAAGAGGAGTGGTACTAGGATTGAACTCTAAGGAACTCCACCAGTAGCAGGTCTTTTGGAGGAAGTACAACCACCCATCCCAACTTCCTGGGTTTGAACCGAAAGCCAGTTTGCTATCCATTACGTTACATACAGATTGACATTCAGCTGTGAGATTATCTAAGAGTGTTGGATGGTGTAGAATGCCTTCCCAAGGTCTAGATATATAGTGTGCATTGTTTTGTCCTCATCTACTGCTCAACTAACTTTTTCAGTGAGGTAACAGGTTAAGTAATAGTAAAAAAAAAAGATGTACCTGGAACCATGCACAGTAAAAAGTGTGTTAAACTTGTTATCCACCAAGTTGTTAAAATCAGTTCAGTGAAAGTGCACAGATGCTAAAAACTCAGGGTCCAAGCACAAGTGTGAAAAAAACACCTTCACCCAGTGGGCTTCATCAGGTAAATTGCATGGATGAGTATATATAGCATTTCAAAGTCATATGCTAAGAAAAAAAAATCATATGATTAAAAAAAAGGTTAAGTAGGCAGGACCTAACCTTATTGAATGCAAACTAGGTTAGCACAAGAGTCTACAGGCTACCTATACCCTTATACAAATTCCATAAAGATCTTTTCCATAGCATAAAAGAATAATATGGTCAAGGCTTATGGGTCTATAATTATCTAGATCTGCTAACACCCCACCTTTCTGCAAGGTTATGACAGTTACTGCCCTCCATATATCCAGCAGGAAAGCTGTTTTGAGGTGACTATTGAAAAGTTTCTGTGGGGGATCAGACAATATGCCCCTCAGCAGGGTTGTGACAATAAGGAAGAGTGCGCATTCAGACAGCAGTTGCAGGACCTACTACATAAAGCAGGACAACACAAATTAGTGTTTATAATGGGTGACTTGAATGCACATATTGGGACAGACAGAACAGGAAATGAGGACTGCCTTATTCCACATAGGTGGGGCAACAGAAATGAAGAAACAGAAGCCATTCTAGAAGTCTGTCTGGCAAATGACCTCATAGTAGCCAACACATGGTTCAAAAAGAGAGAGAGAGACAAGATCACATAGAAGAGTAGTCAGCATGCAACTCAGGTAGACTTCCTCCTAGCAAGGAAAAGGCAATGGGGCAGAATCCGTAACTGCAAAGTCATCCCCACTAAAACAGTCAGCCCACAGCATAAACCACTAGTTGCCACAATCAGCTGCAAGCAAGAGTCAGAGAAGGTTCTAAGGTCAACAGAGAACAGGCTAAAGACCTGGAAGTTGACTGGAGAGAAAGTACAACAGTTCAAGGAATTACTCAGGGCTCTAGCACCCCAAGTGGTGGAATTAGGTGGAGTTGAAAAAGAATGGTAGTGCCTAAAAACAGCATTTGTTAGGACTACAGAGTCAGATATGGAAATAAGGTACATATGGAAAGTTGGTGGTTGAATGTAGAAGTCCAGGAAGTTATCAAAAGAAAACAGGAGTGCAGGAAGAAGTGGAAGATAGAAAAGACTGACCAGGCTTGGAAGGACTACCGGTTGACTGACAAAAAAGCTAAGAAAGAAGTTGCAATAGGAAAGAACAAACATCGGAGGCACTGTGCCAACTTCTGAAAAGTGAGTCAGTAAGGGGCACAAAGAAACTATATCAGGTCGCAAGACAAAAACAAAAAGATAAAGAAGATAGTCAGACACCCTTCATAAGGTATGCCAGCAACAACCTGCTCACCAGCCCAGAGGACATCAAAGGCAGATGTAAGGAGTATTTCCATCAGCGTCTGAATGAAGAAAACCCCACAGAAGCTGTACTGCCCAAAAAACAGCCTATGATGAGAGATGAAGAGAAGCCCACCCTGGAAGTAGTAAGAACAGCGGTAAGGAAGATAAGGTCAGGGAAACCAGCAGGCTCAGATGAGGTCACAGCAGATATGATAAAGATGCTGGGTGAGAGTGGGGAGAAATGGCTCCTGACAGTACTAATAGGAGTTTAAACAGGTAAAACTCAAGTTACCTACTTTCATATCTAACTTCTCTAGTGCACACTGCAGAGTGCATTCTTTTCAATCTTACCTTTAAGCATCCCTGTTACTAGCACTTTCTCTAATACCTAAAAAGATCATCTCTACTTGACTCCAAGTAGACTTTTCTCTATCTGTTAAACCTAGCACTTGCTCCTACAGTACTTATTACCTTGATACGGCACTCTTATAGATAGCACCCCAAAAAGGCAAAACCCCATTTCTCGGTCACCCACATCCCCCGGAATCTCTTTTAAAGTTTTTGTCTAGTCCTTCTAGCATGTCGAGGGATCAGTTGCTAGTGTCCTCTCCTGCTCAGCTGGTGAACCTGGGAATATTGAGGCAATGTTACAATTGCCTCATGTACACAGACAACCCTCTCCTCCTCCCACAAAACACAAATACATGCGAGAGATGCAACTATACGGCCAAACTGGAGGCTGAGCTCTCTCAACATAGGACTGGCAAGACCAGTCAGGAGGAGAAGGTTACCACACACACTATAGACCCAGTCTCACATAGTACCATCACAACCTCAAATCATACACATAAACACACAAAGACATACTCGGCTCTGATCAAAAATCTACCAAAACAGCAGAGGCCACCAAAGCAGACACCCAAACAACCACCACCTCAGAACACAACACCTGCAACACATAGACCTCACAGTCAGAGTGTCAAACAGTCACAGCCCTTAAGGCCAAACACAATGCCAGACACACTAGTCATTGGTGACTCCATAGTCAGACACACTGGCGTCCGCTCACCAGACTGAGTAAGGAGAAGGTCACAGTAAGCTGCCTGTCGGGTGCTAGAATCCGCCACATAACGCAAGCACTCAGGTCTCTCAACAGCAGGTACAAATACGACTCAGTCATTGTCCACGCTGGTGTAAACGACCTGAGACGTACCTCCTTGGACTACATGAAAAGAGACATTGAGGAGCTCTCTGATTATGTAGCCCAGGCAGGTATGACCCTGACCTTGAGCAGTATCCTACCTTCACCAAGAATGATGCCACAATACAGAGATAAGATGATCAGCTTTAACAATTGGCTTAAACTCTGGTGTCATTCAAAGGGGATCAATGTCTGTCTGCCTGGGATGACATGCTGGACAAGCCACGCTGCAAAGGACGGCTTGCACCTGTCACCCTGGGATTCCGGATATTGGCAAAGGCTCTTGCCACCCCATAGTGCCTTTTTTAGGCAAGGCTCAAATTCTAAACCTACCACCCTAGAACACAAAAAAAAAAAATAACTAAGGGTAATGCTGCTCAATGCCAGAAGTCTAAATCTCAAAATGCACGCACTCGAGGCCCTTCTCAGTATGGAGAACATCGATGTCTGTGCAGTGACAGAAACCTGGTTCAAGGCTCCTGAGAGCACCCCAGCACTATCAGGTTTTACCTCTTATCATGCGTTCCGGCCCCAAAATCCGGACAATACCAAGAAAGGAGGGGTATCCATATTCATCAAAGACACCCACACCTCAAGACTGGTGGCAACGCGATGCATCGGAGACCATCCAGGTGCAATTAACCATAGGCAAGACTGCTCTGCAAATTGTAGCATGTTACAGGCCACCCTCACAAACTCAGGAACCTCACATGGCCTTCCTGAAAACACTAGAGGGATAAATGTATCACCAAACACCATCATACTAGGTGACTTCAATTACCCTAATATAGACTGGGAACACTACTCAAGCCCAAACACCCTAGCCCAAAAGTTCCTGGAATTCATAAACTCAAATGCCATGGAACAACTAGTCACCATCCCCACAAGAGGAGAAAACATACTTGATCTCATCATCACGAACATGGGAGCACAATGTTCAACACCGAAGTATACCCTCACTGGTGAGATCAGATCAACTAATCTCGCTGGAGGTCCTCATCCCACCCCACCTGAAATAAAAAGACCACAGTAAAGAACTTCTCGAAAGCCGACTTCACACTTCTAAAGACTAGTGTGGTCTCCTTTAAGGCCCCGAGCCGGGCGGAAAACAGTACTCACGCTGAATCACTTACAAATGCCTTCTACCAGCACCTGCAGGACTGCATGGATAAGGCAATCCCAAGCAAAACAAAGACTCTTTGTACCAAAGGCAAGCGTCCAGTCTGGTGGACCCCAGCCATAAACAAACTCTACAACAAAAGGAGGAAGCTACTACAAGATAGAGCAAAATCCTTAAAAGGTAAGACACCCTTGATCACTATAAGTAAAATACTAAGAGCTCTCATAAAATCATCCAAAGCAAATTTTGAGAGAAAAATAGCTAAAGACTCAAAAGACAATCATAAGGCCTTCTTTAGCTATGTTAGAAACCTGGGAGGAACCTCCCAGATATGCTCAGAACTAGTTCAAAATGATGTGAAGATTACTGATCCTACAGACATTGCCAACATACTGGCTGACAGGTTCTGTGCAAACTTCTCCCCTCCCCAAAGGAGAGATATCTATACCAAGCGATTGCAGCCCCCAAACATCTCCAACGCCCAAGTGAGAACTGCTCTCTCCAAAGCAAAAACACAGCATCCATGGGACCTGATGGTGTCCCCGGCTGTGTGCTCCACGAACTCAATGAGGAATTAAACCCACAGCTAGGACAGCTGTTTAATCATAGTCTTACCTCTGGATACGTACCCAGGAGTGCCGCACTGCAACTGTGGTCCCACTTCACAAAGCCGCTGCCTCCACCGACCCTGGAAATTACCCCAACATTAGCTTGACAAGCCTTATCTGCAAAGCCATGGAGAGGATCATAATGGACCTCATAAATAAAGACATAGGGAATTTGCAGACTTTGGATCCATCCCAGTTTGGCTTTGTCAAAGGCAGATCATGCCTTCTAAACTTGGTTGACTTTTGAAACAGTCACCAAAGCCATTGATGAGGAAAGGCAGTCCATACAGCCTACCTCGATCTGGCGAAGGCCTTCGATACAATACCCCACTCGGGTATCATTGAAAAACTCATCAGCTTAAATGTTAACCCATACATCACAAGATGGGTTGCAAACTGGCTGAGTGACAGAACCCACAGGGTCAGAGTTGCTGGCGCCATGTCAGACTCTAAGCCTGTCACAAGTGGTGTACCACAGGGCAGTCCTGGGCCCACTCTTGTTTGGCATCTACTTTCGAAGTACAAGCAAACACAGGAGGGTTATGGCTGACAAAGTTTGCAGATGACTGCAAACTGGGCGCCATAGTAGAAAACACATCTGACACAGATATCCTTCAGAAGGGTCTCACAGAAACGGATAACTGGTGCCAGAGCCATGGCCTAAAGTTAAATGCCAAAAAATGCATAGTCATACCCTTCGGGAAAAACAAGGTTACCCCTAGCTACCAAATAGGTGGCAATCCACTGAGCATAGAAGAAGTTATCAGGGACCTGGGGACCCAGGTTGACAGTAGTCTGTCATTCGACACCCATGTAGCTAAAGTAGTTAGGAAGACCTTCTACATTGCCCACCTTATGAAGGGATTCTCATCTAGATCAAGGGAGGTCATAGTCTCCCTATACTCATCACTCATCAGACCAATGATTGAGTACAATGCCCCATTCGGAATGTATCTGACCCGACACTTGCAGCAGCTGGAGAGGCCACAAAAGTTCCTCACCAAAAGGATAAAGGGTCTCAAACATCTGTCCTATGCTGCCCGACTGAAAGAACTCCAGCTCTATTCAGTCGCTTGCTCAGAGGTGACCTTTGCCTAACATACAAGGCCATGTCAAACCCAGATTTGATGAATATGCTTCACCTCAAAAATCTAGATCCGTCAGAGCCACAAGGGCGGGAGACTTAAATCTCGACACGGCTATTAATAGGACGCGCTGGAGGGATAGATTCATCACCCAAAGACTCCCTATGCTGTGGAATAAAATCCCGGTATATGTGAGGCAGAGCACCTCGCTGGCCTTGTTCAAGAGAAATCTTGACCAATGGATGGGAGATCGCAGATATACCCCAGGGATTACCTCAGTGTCACTGCTCAACAGAGGCACAGCAAAATAATGGGTATAGTTCCCCATACTAAAGGGGTGGCGTAAGCCACAAAACTATGGGCTAGGCTTGTAAATGCCCTCGGGCAGATAGCCTAGTATGAACCTATGAACCTATGAGTGTGGAGAGAAGAGCATATCCCAGATAACTGGAGAATAAGCATACTCATGCCAATGTACAACAGCAAACGGGACATCCACAATTATAAACAGTACAGAGGCATCACATTGCATGAAATTTCTGAAGAGGGTGATTAATAAACTAATACGCTGAGTAGTATAATGTTAGATGGGAGATTCAGTTCAGGATGCAGTACAATTGACCCAATGTTTGCATTGAGACAAACTTCAGAAGAAGCTAGAGATGAGAAGAGAGTCCAACTGGGCATTCCTAGACTTGGAGAAAGCATATGACAAGGTCCCAGGAAAGCTGATTTGGGCAGTACTGAGGTGGTGTGAAGTTCCAGAAACACTGGCAGAATTAGGGCAGGCTATGTACAAGGATCCAAGGAGTCAAGTACGAACAGTGTTCGGACTCACTGAGGGGTTCCCAGTGGGTGTGGATGTACATCAGGGTTCAGCTCTGAGTCCACTGCTGCTCATACTGGTGATGGACTACATTAGCAAACAGGTTGGAGGGGACGGTTCAACAAAGCTGCTGTATGCAGACGATGTGGCAGTACAGGCAGACTCTGAGCTAGAACTTCAGCAAAGGATAGGAGAATGGAATGAAAATCTGAAGACACACAGGATGAAACTAAGCACAGATAAGACGGTAGTAATGGCAGCAAATTGGGGAAATCAAAAGCTGAGAACAGAGATAGAAGGGAAGATAGGGGAACAGGCAAACAGGTTCAAGTATCTGTGAGGAGTAGTTGAGGAGAAGGGTAGTATGAATGAAGAGGTCAAAGCTAGAATCAGAGGGGCTGCAGCCACCTGGCATAGAGTATCAGGTGTAGTCTATGATAGAAGAACGCCAAACAAGCTGAAAAGTAAGGTGTACAAGACAGTGGTGCAACCAGAACTACTGTATGGTACAGAAACCTGGGCAGTACGGGTATAACAGTTGAAGAAGCTAGAGGTGATGGAAATGAAGTGCCTGAGAAGGGTGATACGATGCACACTGTGGAACAAATGAAGAAATGAGGACATAAGAGCAGAAGCCAAAGTAGCTCCAATTGCAGAAAAGATCAAAGAGAACAGATAACGGTGGTTTGGGCACATGTGTAGGAAAGCAGAAGACAATCTGGTGAGGAAGATTTGGGACAGATAGGAAGAAGGCAAAAGAAAGTGAGGATGTCCAGCAAAGAGGTAGATGGATTGTGTGAAAGAAGATCTGCAACAGGCAGGCATGAGAGTTGAAGAAGGCAGGAGTGTGGCACTGAATCGAGAGAGTTGGTGACAGAACACGATACCCCAACCCCATGTAGAAAAAGGGGGCTGATGATTATGTAGGCTGCCTGCTATATTATTTAGCCCCATAGATGATGTATTCTTGGACTTACGAACTTGTTCATGGGTGTTATTGTTGGAGGTGTATTTGTGGGTATGTGATCTGAGACTTTTGGAGGGGAAGTTTCAAGTTTTAAGGTAAACTGTCTGCTACTAGAATAGTAGATCTGTCCTATAATTGACTATCACCTTTGCACAGTGATGGGCAGCATTTCTGACATTTTATAATTAAAGTCAGCTTTGTGGTTTTTCCAAAATGTTAATATTTTATTGTGTGTGTGGTTATCTTTGTGGTGGTACTGGTTTAGATCATTTGGTAGTGACTATACACAGATGGCAGGAAAGTTAAATAAATTCCTAACAAGGATGTTAAAAGTATGCAGTAGTTTTAGAATGTTTTCTGGATTTAATTATAAAAATATAAGCATGGTCATTACCAGAGTAGGGAAAGCAAGTGATGCTGTTCAAGAACAATCAGACTGAGTTCATTTTTAGTTTACTTTTAAGTTTAAGAATTGAAAAGGACCTGAAAGAAGCAGACAAGTAAGCTGTACAAAAAGTTGGCAAGTGAGGTGCACAGAAGCAGCAATGTGACCAGTTATTCTGTATGGAGCAGCATTTTGGTCAATATAAGGGGTAGGACGTTGGCATAATGGTTAAGGTGTTTACCTTACAGACCTAAGGTGCAGGGTTGGATTCTCACATTAGGTAATTAGCTAGGCTTAAATTGACCCACAAGGGCAGTTAACCTAGCACTAATTTATGAACCTTATGAACCTATAAGCAGAGCAGAAGAGAAAGCTAGAGGTGGTAGAGATGAAGCGCTTGTGATGGTTGATGGAATGCACACTCGGGAAGAGTTGAAGAAATCATGACGTGTAAGCAGAAGCCAAAGTTGTTCCGAGTGCAGAGACTAATAAGATTACTGTGGTTAAGGCAGATATGCAGGAAGACTTAAGATGATTTGGTGAAGAATATTTGGGAGGGACAGAAAGAAGACAGGAAGGAATGAGCATGTCCAGCAAAATGATGGATGAATCATATGAAAGATTTGTGACACAACCATGACAGTCAAAGACAGTAGGAGAGTACCTCTGAATTAATAAAAGTGGCAACAGCTGAAATAACACAACGACCCATGTAAGAAATGTGACGATCAAAGGTGTTGATAATGATAAAAGATTAAGAGGGAAGAGCTATGAAGACAAATCACAAAATGTTGACAGTATTGGAAGACCAAACTTTAAAATCAGTATTTTTAGAGGAAGATTCATGCAGCTAAGGTTAATATTTCACAAATGACTTTTAATCTGATAAGGTAGTCACCCCTTCAAGATGGTGACAGCGGAAGAGTGAAACAGCAGGACAACATTGAGAGATTTTGTAGAAAATTCTATTTTAACAATTATGCCTCACAATAATCCAATTACTATAAAACCGGAAGGATGGTGATCATTCCACTTCAGTCTTTTAACTAGGCTCAGATCTGAAACAAAATAATCGTAGCATGGATTTTATAAAATGGTACTGGGGTTGATAAAACTATATTGATGCAACATGGGTAATTTTGAGTTCATAGCTGTCAGACAGGAATATCATTTAGGAAAAGTGGAAAATAATTATAACGCATCTGGACCAAAACGGAAGAGTAAAAGGAAGTAGTGCAACAATTTTTGCTGACTTATTATAGAAAAAAGCTATAGCGGCTATATACAAAGCATTTTGGAATGGAAAAATAATGAAAACAAGCTGACCATTACAAAATAGGGAAAAAGAGGACAGATGTTATCAATTACAAAAAAATGAACTAGATGAAATAGATACTGTTACGCGGGTGTTTTTTAAATCCTTTGAGAATGTTTAAAGAAAAAGGGGATAGAGATGAAAAAATAATGCTGATGCAATTCTCCTATGAGTGGTAACATACATGTTTTTGATCGTATTACTATAAAATATATTTAGGAGATTACATGCGAAACTAGGGGTACAATAGTTTAGAAAAAGCAAATGTCATAGAATTTTTGCATTTATTGGACAAAAATAGTTGAATTGATTTGCAGGAGGTAAACTGGGTAGTTCTTACATACATAGTTAAATCCAACTTGATGAAACTTAAAATAAATGCAACACTACACACAAAGATGTGATGCAGACAATAAGAAAATATATGAAAGCATACAAGATAAATGAACAGAAATGTAAGCTCTCAATGACTGGACACATTTAAAATAGAGCCTAACTTGTAGGTATATACATCACACAAAGCACTATAGCTGCCACTCAGAGCTGGACACACCAACAATGTGCTGTATAGAGACACAAAAACTTAGCGGAAGAACTACATCACACAAGTAATTAAACAAAACAGAAAGGATAGTGCTGACTCATTAATAAGGGTGCTTGAAACAGCAACCAAGGTGGCACTGTGGGAGCATGAGAACAAATTTGATGAAAATGAATGTAAATAATTTGCTGGTATTACAGAACGCACCAAACCAGAACAGTGTTATAAAGTCCCCATGCACAGTGGGCATGGAAGCACACTCCACTGCAGCCATATAGTATCCTGTATGCAAAGCAATAGATCCATGTAGTAAGATGTCAAAACCATTGGTTAATGGTCATATCTAACAGGAAGGAGCATGTGGTAGCCATAGGGAATGAAATAGCAGGAAAGCTCAGACTGAGCTATAAAAGGAGGCAACATCCAGAAAAAAAAATTTCTGTAAAGGAAAGAACTGAAGCAATGCACTCAATGTAGTCTAATAAACTGTGATGGCAGATAAATGCCAATTAAATCAATGTATATAGAGTTCACCAAAAGCCACCTCAGGAAGTAATACTATATATTCATGCAGGTCAAAATTCACAAGAGGAAGGCCTGGCAAGAAGCAGAAAACTACAGGTGGAAGGCAGATAAACAGATTCCTCAACCTGCACATATACAAGTTGATGCAGGCCAGGGAAAGTCATGGTCCCATTCAGCACAGAACATGCAGACAGTGAAAGTTAGGTCCAAGGACCGATGCATAATCGTAAGAGCTGGTAATGATGGCTGGGCAGCCCATCCCACCACAGCAGAACACCAGCATGTCTACATAACATAGGCAGCTAATAATATACATCACAGGAATCCAGCAAATCAGAAAAACAAGACGACTAAAATAGACAGAAGTAGAAATTGACAAATGAAAATTATCCTGCATTTAGTCTGCCAGAGTTAGGCAGGGTTTATCAGTATTTGTTGTACGACCTTCTGGTGCTGCATCTGATATTTTCTTTTATGTGATGGATGAAGTCCAGAAATGGCGGCTTCACAAGGGCCATCAACATGGTTCTATTATAGGTAAGTATCTGCAGCAGGTGATCGACTCTGATATTCTGTGATCATTACATTGTGCATATCCATATATGCAGCCATGCATACTATTCTGTCATACTATTGGGACCTGTGAGTGAAGGTTATGGAAATGTACGAGTTACATAGCTTACTCGTGTGACAGACATGAATGTACATACCACTGACCAACATATCTAACGGTAAGGAAACAAGTTGGTAAGCAGCTCAACAGAGACTGCTGTTATAGTGGTGCTGACCACATTAAAGGCTACCTTCTCAAAATCAAGCAATAACTCTCCGTAATGACCATCATTTCAGTAAGCATACATTATGCAGTCTGGATCTTACTAACCATGCAGCAGTAAAATACAATCCTGTATTTGCTTGCATTTTCATGTCCATGTCATCCGTAGATTTACTGCTACCTATACAATGACATTTGCAAACAAAAGGTGTCATTTCTGAGATACAGATGCCCAGCAGATAGCACAGACTATAAAGGCTATGAACTGTGAGTGAAGTAATTCTTGAATTTCTGGGACCAGTTCCCACATCCACAGTTTGCCTATGTGATTCTGAGCAAGTGACTGGACATTGCTCCTTGGATGATTCTGAAAAAGTCTATGAAGATGACCACTCCATATCAGTTAACACAGAAAAGCAAAATGTCTACAAGGTGCAGGAGTGCTACTACAATGAGCCCAGCCACCTTGTGCTGATAAGACCAGGTCCATCATTTTCCCCTAGCAACAGAGGAGCTGACTGAGGTGGGACATACATCAGTGTGCATGGATGCCATGGAAGATGACCACATTAAGGGCCACCTTCTCAAATATCAAGCATTATGGTGTATAAAGATGTGAAGCTATAATTTTCATAAAAATAATAATTTCCAGTGAACATACAATAATTTGCATCCTTGGTCTTAGTCACCTGACACTAAAATGAAAACAAATTTCTGCTTGCATCATTGAAACCAAGATGTCCATGGATGCTTTAGATCTACCTACTCACCAACATCTGCAAAGGGAAGGTCCTCTTCATAAGACATCAAAGGCTGACAGCCAGGCATAATAACTCTCCCTCCAGATCCACCGACCATCCATCTTATAGTACTGTTCAAAACATTCATTGTTTGTGGTGACAGTTCCCCTTTTATAACTTGTGCCATAGCATGCCCCATGCATCTCCTCCATATTAACTGTTTTAGTGCCTCTTTTTGAGGCATATGTTATACACCCCCTTCTTAGCAGTCCCTTAAACAAATCTTTCCATAATTATTGCAGGCACTTTCTGGGATGTTGAAGCAGTCGCAAGCTGACTTTGGACATATCTGTCTATAGTATGCCTATCTCAACGCGCACACACTGTCTTGCAAGAGATTGTTCATTTTGAACAGGTGTCCACAGTTTCAAGAAACCCTATTTTGTATAGCTTCTAAACAAAGGGATTATGTCTAGAAAAAAGCATGCCATTTTCTCTTTTACTCAAGTCATCATTAGCCCAATCACTGAATATAATTTCCCGTTTTCCATGCATCTCTCCAGGGATATGCAAGTGGAATGCCCAGAGATATATTACTAAAAGAATACAAGGTTTAAACAACATGTCCTCCATAGATGGAGTCAAAACCCTTTCAGTATACTGGATATCCTAGACTGCTAAGGGGTGACATGCGTCTGATGGATTTACTACACATCAGCAAGTCAAAAGGCATTGGAAATACTTGGTCTAGGAGTCTACACCTGTCCTGCAACATCAACAGAATGGTTTAGAGGGGAAGGTACATTTCACAGAGGATACCGCTACTTTGGAACAGACTCACCATTCATATAAAACACAGTTCATCCCTGTCTGTATTCAAGTGCAACTTGGATCAACGGATGGGAAACAGAAAATTTACCTCAGGACTGCCCTCTCTACTATTAATGGACAGAAGCAACTCCATGCATGTCTCCTTTCAAATTATAGTATGATCCCAGTTATCATTAGGGGTAATACAGAATTATCAACCATGGAATGGGTAAGGCCTCCTTCTAAACAAATGGGGTAGATTGATTCAAGTACAAAAAGGGAAATTTGTTAGGGTTAAAAATGCCCAGCAAGGCCAGCTAGCAAACTTACTTATGAACCTACTTAAAGATGTACAAACCTGAACTTAGTTTACCTACGTGGAACAACATACTAACAGAGAATTATAACATCCAGAGCCTGGGCTGATGTAAATCTACGACTTTGTACTTAATCGCACGTAGAGTAACCTTAAAATACTATAATTGGGATTGACAAATCTAGAATGGGCAAGTCTACAAAAGATTTAGTTGTGTAAATACTGGAAATATTTTAAACAGATTTTAAACATTCTTACTAACAAGTATTTGAGTAGCTGAAAATCATTCTTAATGTCCGTTATATTTTGACAATATATCAATAAACTCTATTTAAATAAAATAATGTGCAAGACTGATAGTTTTTATGTTCAGCAGTCCCTGTAAATTATTCTGATTTTTTTAACTTACTTTGTAGGTCAACTGCTTTTATCATTGTAGTCTCTTGTAATAAATGCATTTCCTGTACCAATCTGGCATTATGCAATTCAGTTAAGCTCTAGAAAGGCAAGGATTTAAAAAAAATAAATCAATAAATATATATATATATATTTTTTTTTTTTTTTTTTTTTTTAAGGTGGTATTTTTTTAATGTTACTACAAAAAGTATTCATTACTAAAACTAGTAGGTTATCTACCTTCACTGGCAATATCAAAGTTCTGGAATCTGCAACAAGTCTTATATGTTAACATTGTTTAATTTGTGTGTGTGTGTTGTATTCTTTTCTTTAATGAGTGTAGAAAATTAAATGTTTCTTTCTTATTTTGTCAACAGTTTCTGTAGTACGTAAAACGAGTGTATTGTCAGTGTCAAAGGCAAAGGCCTCTATACTAAACTACAACTAAATGTAAATGCCACATATTTTTGCACTTTTTCTTAACTGTTATTTCTGCAGTGAATAATTTCTGTGCATTTAAAAGACCCGAGGTGAGTTGCAAGTTAAGACACATCACATTGTTGCAAGCCCTGACCCAAGTGGTATGCATAATTGCTTGTACGGTACCTAATCGGGGGATAAGCTGATACTGCACAGACTCTGAATCAAAGGTCAGATATTTTTATCTATGCATCAAATACCACTGGGCATTCATCATAACAAGACAATTTGCATAATTACATGTGCCATTTTATTCATGCTGCACACTTTTCTTTACAAAACATCTATATTAAAGGAAGAAAGAAAAACGCGTCAGCCTGCTAAACTGATAGCATGCTTGTGTAGCTTTTATTTGGGATGCCCTTCAGCTAACAGTAAAATCTTTTCTTGTCTGGTACATAAACAGTTTTTAAACAGACCCTGCTGATTTCAAATTGCTTCAGTATTTTTTTTTTCGGACATAAACATCAGATTGATAACTTTTTACATTAATGCACAATGAAAACACAAATATAGGAAATGTTAATATTCCATTAAACCTAAAGAGGTGAAAGAAGCCATCATCTATTTGCACGAAGGAGACCTATCAAGACAAAGCAGTTGAGATCATTGCTTTTTGTATCCAAAGGGCAACTTTGTAATGAGTTCTAATTTTTTGTGCTAAACCACTTTCACTTTTTGGCCATTTCTGTTGCTGAAGTTATGACGTGTAAACTGCACTCAGTGCATCCTCAGTTTTAACCATTCCATATATTAGGAAGGGGGCAGTTATCCTGGCTATTGCCCCATTACACTATTTGCTTTTTCTTACTTAATGCATCTGTTCCTTCTGACATGTCATGCAGTGATATAGCACGTTAGCATGTATGTGAAAGTGCATGAATTGCAAGATGTCCGTCAGTCCTGTGGGAGGTTTTCTGTTTCCTATGCACTGCACTTGGACAGGGATAAACTTTGCTTTGTGTGGAAGGGGAGTCTGTTCTAGAGCAACAGTATCCTCTGCGAGATATACCTGTCCCTTTAAACCATTCTGCTGATGTTGCAGAACAGGTTTAGATCCCGAGACCAAGTATTTCTTATGCTTTTTGATTTACTGTTATGCAGTAAATCAATCAGTATTTGGTCAGAGGATGCCTTGTGTGCCAGACAGATTACCTTTTAGCAGTCTGTAGGATACGGCGTATAGTGACACAGCTTTGAGTCAGACCACATAGGACATGTTGTTTAGGTCTTGTATCCTTTTAGTAAGGTATCTCTGTGGCCGTTCTAGTTATTGCATGTGTCTGGACAGATACATGCCAAAGGGGGTATTATATGCAATGATTGCCTGATGGGGGCTAAGTAAATGGGCAATGATGACATTCAAAAATCTATCAATACTTTTATTTATAAGCTGTGCAATGTAAAGGTCTTTCTTACAACAATGGGGACATGTTAGCCAAACTTTAGCTCACTGACCACATAAATTACCAAAACAAATGGGTCAACTTTTCAGGAAGTATTTTCAATGCAGTGGATAACTTCCCAGATCAAACAGTAATGCATTTTTTTGGCATTTAGTTGCAGTACATGATTTTGGCACCAGTTATTTATTTAGGACAAACCTTCCTACAGGATGGCCAAGTCATTTGGCAATTCAATGACTACTCCTAACTTGCATTCATCTGAAAAACTAGTCAGCCAGAGCCCTTTAGTACTGACCTTTACTTGAAAAAGCAGATGATAAAGAAGAGGTCCCAGTTAAGTTATTTTGAGCTGCGGGACCAATTTCAGCTTTATAGAAATGCATCAGAGGTTTTCTTTGGAAGCATCATTCAAGCGGAAGTTTCTTAAGCAAGTAACAACTATCAGCAACCACAAAAAACATTCTTAAGTCAGGTGACGCAAATTACAAAACTATGAAGAAATCTCAAACACAACACGTACAACAAACCAAGTTAGCTTACAGAGATTTCCTAAACCAACATAACAATATGCATATTTCTCAAGGTCAGCAAGGGATTTGCATTTTTTATTAACACTACATGTCACATGAATAGAAATTACTGTTTTTCACCCACAGAGATGAATGATAAATGGTTTCAGTACTGCAATATCTTACATACTCAATGGCAAGCTCCAAATGATGAATCAAAAACTGAGACAGCACACTGTCTCTGCTAGGTATACAGTACAAGTGAAACTGGACCCGGGCAAGTAAAATGAGAAAATTTATTACGAATACATACAACTAGAACAAACGGTTAAGTGCTTTCATCTGTTAAATACAGACTTCCTCAGAACAACAATACAAGCATCGTTCTACAAATTTAAAAACTTTTTGGCGCCAAAAACAGTTCATTAAGCAACCAAGCTGATTTAAAATGCCAGTGCATAAAATTTACATAAGTATTACCAAAATATAAAAATGCATTGACAATATTATGAACTATCTAAAAATCATAAATATTTCTTATTTACTTGTAAAACCAAAGCATAACCTAGTTAATAAATTATAAATTCAATGAACATCAATAAATATCCTTAACATTATAAAAAATGAATAACGTAAAAATTGCTGAACAAAATTTATATAAGTTGCAATATTAGTCTAATTGAAATATACTCATTTATACCAGGGAACCTAGTTGCAATCGTTTTTATTTGCCAAACACTTTCCCTCTTGCTCAACTGGGCTTTATAATTAGCCCCCCCCCCAGGTGAAATATATATTTGGTCAATTATAGCAAATTTAAACTTATGCGTCTCTCCATATTTGCTAATATGTCTGGATAAAGCATTATTCGTATCCTTCACTTTAATCTTATATAAATGTTCACAGATTTGCTTCTTAAGCTGTCTCTCAGTTTTTCCTATATAGAAAACTGTACATAACTCGCACTTAGCTAAATAAATTATATTTCTATTATTACAGTTTCCCTTCTTAAAAATCACATAGGTCTTATTAATATCATCCAACCATATTCCTGTCGCTTCATTAATGCTAGGACACTGTTTACAAGCCCCACATTTTTTAGTGTGGGAACCACCTACCACAATATGACAAGCTTGTCTATTTAATAAATTCTTGATGTTCAGACCCATTTAGAACACAAAACTGTTTTTTTTCCTAATATTTCCATTAATTTATCATCCATAATAAGATTATTCCAGCATTTTTCTATAATATTTTTAACACCCGTCACAAAAGGGGAATATGTTAAAACACATACCCTGTTAAATTATTTTTCTGTCTTATTATTCATGTCACTAATGTTACACAACCTCTTACCCAAAATGGGTACATATTTATTACCCCATTCCTTAATGACATATGCTGAAATATAATTTAATAAGGGCAACGGGTAGCCTCTATTGATGAACATTGTTTTTATATTTATCTCTCTAATCATAGTATTGTAATTAGATGTCATTCTGGCCACTCGTATACATTGTCCTTTATAGATATTTTTTAAAATATGTCTAGGATGACTACCGGAATACTCAAGATATCCATTGGAAAAAGTTTATTTTCTATATATTTCAGACTGAAACTCTGTATCTTGATGTCTTACAAAAGTGACCAAATAAGCTAATCCTTCAAAACTGATATGTGTAAACCTTAAAAATTGCTCATGGTATTAAGATAATTTAAAAACTCATTAAGCTTATCAATAGGGCCATCCCATAATAGGAACATATCATCCAAAAACCTAGTATAATATGCGATATATTGAAAATAATCACTATTAAATATATATTGATATTCAAGCATTGCTAAAATGACAAAAATGGGGACGCAAGCCGCCCCAATAGTCACTCCTCTTATCTGTCTATAAAACTCACCCTCATGATATATATAATTATGTTCTAAAACCAGACCCATCATATCTGTAATTAAGTTAATCCGATCCCAACTTAAACGAGAATGTTTTCATAGACCATCACAAAAAAATTCTAGTCCTTGATCTTTGGGAATGCAGGAAAACAAGTCGATGACGTCAATAGTAACAAAAATCAGACTACTTTTCCAGGTATCTATAGTTAAGTGGGATAGAAACATCCACAAATCCTTAACTACATGTGGTGTATGTTTAGCCCATCTATCTATAGGTACTCCTATATTGAATGTCTTTGACCTGCTTCCTGAAATAATCGGTCTGAATGGAGGGATATTAATATCTTTATGCACTTTTGGGATGCCCACAATTGTGGCTAATATAGGAAATTCATTTTTTATGCATATCTACAGTAATCCTATTATCTACTAAGTATTCATCTAATGCTAAATCTATTTTATTATAACCTATATTAATTTCATTACTAGAGACAACTTCATAATTACCAGAGTCCATTAAAATACTTTGTACTTTATTAATATAATCAAAGGTGTTATATAAAACTATACCTGCACCTTTGTCAGGCTTCATTACTCTGATTTCTTTGTTCCTTATAATTTCATCCATTTTTGTTCTTTATCATTTAAATTATCTATGTAACTACTTCTCATCACTACCCTATTATATTCATAAACTCCTGTACATACAAGCTCTTCAAAATTTTGTACTTGTTTATGCACTATGGGGATAAATGTACTTTTCTTCATTTCATATGATCTCATTAATATAATTATGATTTCGATATAAAATAGTTAAATTTAATCTATGACAAAACAATTTGATTTGTATAATGGCATCTACTAAATGTAGTCTCTCAACAGGTATAAATTTCATGCCCTTTTGAAAGAGAGAAATGTTCCTCCTTTATATCCAAAGTGGTGTAATTGAACATTTTTAAATCATTACACACTACTGCTTTCTGCGTCTGGCCACTTATATTAGTCAAGCTCCAAATTATATTTTTCCGAGCTTGTTGAATTAAGAGTAAAAAGTATCCATTTTAAGCTAGTTCTGAGTCTGTCCCCTTTATTTCACTCTCAATGGAAAACGTTCAGCTATTAAACTATACACACTCTTTTCAAAACAGCTACTTTTCACTTAAGTTTGCATTATTTACTAAAATGTTTTGGCATTTTCATCTACCTAAAAAGGTAGCAGTAAAATGCAACAGCAGTTGAATGTTCTTTGATTATAAAAATTAAAGTTCTGAGTAAATAAAGTGCAAATATGTAGAAAATAATCACATTAAATAGTTGAAAATGAAATTTCACTACTGAAACGGCATTTTAATTTACAAATCTTTCCCTAAATCAGCATCATCATCTATGTACTAATCTCGGCTCCACTAGAATATATACATGGGTTTTCTTGTCTTTGTTTCCACATTTCAACTGAACTTCATTTTTGTATAATTTTATTCTAGATGCAACAGTGATGCAATGGGAAGGGCTGCCAGTTCACAGAGAGAGGTTCTGTACTTTGGTTCTCAGCTGCAGTGCCTTCCATTTCAAATCTGCATGTATGCACTGTGCTATACGAGTTCTCTGGGTGTTCCAGTTTCTCACATTCCAAAGACGTGCAGCAGGTGGACTGGGGACAGTAAATTGTCAATAGCTGAGTGTGCTTGTATCTGTGTAATATGATAAGAAAATCCAGGCAGTCTACTTCCATTTTACTCTTTGCCTTGTAATCTCCAAGGATAGGAGTGGCTGTCCAGAGGATTACTTGGAGTCAAGCAAATTGTGAAAGCAAGTGAGCACGCATTTAAGTATGATAATGAACTCCATTTAGATTTTTGTAATTTAAACATTGATAAAAAGGTAACTCTCAGGAAACACAGCAATTGAAATAACTTAAATACAGCATTACTAGTGCATGCAATAAAGAATATATCAGATATGCAAGCCGAACTTAGAGCTTTTTGAATCAGATCAGTTTCTTATGCTATGCAGAATAATAAAAAGAAGATTATGAGAAAAATATTACCTCTCTAAAATGTTGAGAATAGGACATTCCAGTGGCATTTATATTCAGATACAATGGAAATATAAGACTGTTTGACCATTATAATTGAAATGTTAACTAGTGTATTTATAATAGTGCCATGTACCATGACAAGGAGTACCTTTTCCATTGGGATCAACAATCCAGAAATGTTTTAAGGTGTTCAAATTGATTTGCATGATCAGATTAAGAAACCATTGTAAATAAATGCCAATAAAGAAATGTTTAAATTTAATTTTCTTTTCTATAATCCATCTGATATACGTTTCATATACAAGAGAGAATTTATAACAAAGCATGCCATGTGGTGAAATCTTGAAAATACAGAAGGATACAGGCCTTCTTAGAAGTGAACATATATGCATTTCTTTGTGAAAAAAAAACTTTAATTGTGTTAGTAATTCACAGCCTATGCCCTGCAAAGACTGAAGCAAAAACTAATGTTGATAGCCCATCCCATACAACTGTTACTGATATGAATGAATAATTCTGTTTAAAGAATTATACCATGTTTGCACCAAATTTTGCACCTTGTTTAACCACAGACTTGTACAAAAAATATAAAAAGATATGTGGTAAAGTACAGTATTTATCATTTCAAAAGTCTAAAGCTTTTCTAACTGCTAATGAGCTTTGTTTTCAGTACCCAGTGCTTAATCTTACAAAAGATATGTGCTTGCTTAAAAATTGCTGAAATGTAGTGAAACCTTGTATGTGTGTGTGTGTGTATGTATATATATATATATATATATATATATATATATATATATATATATATATATATATATATATATATATATATTCTTGCTCCTGATGAGTCAAAAGTAGATGAGGTAGGATGATGGAGATATTTTACAAATGTTTACTACTTGCACAGATCATAAACCAATGACTACCTTGTAAAATGATAGAAAACCTACTGTGTAAAGGTGATATCTTAAATCGTAGATCACTAATTGTGTTGTTAGTGTATATATCACTGACCAATTTCATACTACGTCATACATTACCATTCATACTGGCACTTTCATCTGTGACAAATGAAGGAAAAAACCTTAATACTCGATCCAAAGATTCACACAGATTTATCAACAGGTCTGAGGACAATCTCATGAACTTTATTCGCATGAGTATTTTCAGGACATGAGTGATATTTCTACTTCAGGAAAATGACACCCACTTCATATATGGCTTTTCAGTGTCATTCTCTATGAACTCAATTGGTGCAACAACCACATCAGCCATCT